>NW_015164703.1:183139-188823 GCF_001447785.1 Gekko japonicus
GGAAGGAAGGAAGGAAGGAAGGAAGGAAGGAAGGAAGGAAGGTTATTACATGTGTGGATTGGGGACTTTCAGATTTTCTGTCTCAGGCACCAAGATGTCTTTGGTCATCTCTGTAGACTGCATGAACAAGCCTTATTCAGCAAACCCCACACCAATGTTCCCTCTAAGCTGTGGAGACTTGTGAGCAAAAATTCTACTTTATGAGCTACTGACACTAAAGCGGTGAGCAAGTGATTTGATTCCTGCATCAATTAGTTTGCTCTGGAGCCATCTTTCCTGAGCGAAGACAAAAATGTGTGAGCTGGAGGCTAAAAAACTTTGAGCTAGCTCACACTAACTCAGCTTACAGGGAACACTGCCCCACACCATTGTCTCAGACTCCCTGCCTGATTCACTTTTGGCTTCTTCCAGTTAGGTATCAGATGGATTGCAGACAACGAAAGTGCTGAGGTTCTTCAGACTGTCTGGAAAGAGGGCTTTTGCCAACTATATTTTATCCACTAATATAAAAATTTAAAGCTTCAGAGCAACAGCGGCTTCCAAAAGAAGCTATCAATACTGCAGTGTTTGCGGCAGAAAAGGAGACTTAATAGTTGAGACTTAATAGTTGCTGCCTAAGGAGCTGGAATAGTTGCTGCCTATGGCAGCCAACTGCAGCCGGCCCTTCTTCAGTTTAGCATTCCAAGGATTTGTCCCCCTTTTGCATCACCATTGCTAGTCAAAATCCACTGCAGACTGCATTTCTCCCACTTCGCTGCCTAAGAGCGCAGAGCTGGCTGGTTCAGAATGAGATCCAGTCCGGTGCTCACTGATGCACTCAGTGGCAGCCAAGGATTAATGTTTAATAAAGAGCAGGTCAGCTATGACGGGCTTTTAATTGCAGAGGGGACTGGCTCGGATGGCACGGCACAGGGTTGGGGGTTTCGTTTGGGTTATAATAGATGCCATTTCCTGAACATTCATATTTGAATGCCTAAAGAAAAAGAGAAAGGTTTGAAAACAATCTATTGCTGATCACAGGGCGGAGTATCCAGAAAGACTGATGCACCCCTCCAGGGATGAGCCAGGGCTAGGAAGTGGAAGGGAGGGGAAGGGAGCGCCACTCTGAGTATTCTGAGGTTCCTTTCATGCAAACAGCAGATTAGGGGCTAAAGCTCTACCTGGACTGTAGTAATCATAATGTAGGGAGGAGAGGTTTTCTTGTAAAAAAAAGCTAATCCCTGTATATACAACATCAGGCAAAATACTAGGCTAGAAGTGCCTGAGATAGATGTTTCCCATGCACATAGAATTTTTGATGGAGAAAAGCATTCAGTCATGTGCTGTTTATATGAAGTAGATCAGAGCGAGGACTCACTGCCTTAGCTGTATCTGAATGACACCGTGCAGCCCTGAACTTATAATAAAAAGAGGGTTTCTGAATATGAGGAGGGGCAATTTTTCCCTTCTCAGCAAGTCCTGAGATGCTTCTCTTTTCTTTAAGAAAAGAAAAATCCCTATTGCTGCAGTCCTAATGTCATGCTCAGCTGCTGATTCTGGGGTCTCCATGCTCAAAGTGTTCTGTTTAGCCCAATAACCTGCCAGAATACATCTGCGTCCCGCAGAGGTGCGTAGCTTACATTGGGACCTTTTTGCCTACTTGGCAGAAGATTCTTCAGAGTGATATATAGAGAGGTATGTTTGACAAAGTGTTCCTGTTATGGTAAGAGAAGGAAGCCCTCCCTCAATAAGTGAGAACTGGAAGAAAAAGGACAAGGTAAGCTAGCAGAAATGAGTGTTACAGGCTTGTTCTTTGAAGTTATGCAAGTGCCCGTGGCAGGTGAAAGCGTCAGGTGAAAGTGTCAGAGCAGCAACAACGAAAGAGGAAGCAATGACTGGCCAGATCTGCTGTGTTAATCTGCGGCAGCCAAAATACCGAAGAGTCTTTTGATACCTTAAAAGGATACGTTTATTATGGCAGCCCATTTTGTAAGAGGCTTACAGTGCTATCCTAAGCAGAGTTACACCCATTGACTTCAATGGATTTAGTAGGGTATTACTGTATTCAGTAGTCAGAAGTAGAAAAATGGGGGAGGGTTTTTCATTATTCCAACAAGAAGTCAGAAGACTCAGTTTCCAAGACACTGGTGTGTGAAATTACACTGCAGAACACAGGAGAAAACAGGATCCACTTAAAAGAGTGAACATGTACCTCTCCCGAATGTTAATGGCAAAGGGCAAGTATGGTGCAGTGGTTAGAATGTTTGATCTGGATCTGGGAGACCCGGGTTAAAATCTCCACTCTTAAGAACGTAAGAGAAGCTGTGTTGGATCAGGCCAATAGCCCATCCAGGCCAACACTCTGTGTCACACAGTGGCCAAAACCCAGGTGTCATCAGGAGGTCTACCAGTGGGGCCAGAACTCCAAAGTTGTCCCACTGTAGCCCCCCAAGCACCAAGAATACAGAGCATCACTGCCCCGGACAGAGTGTGTCATCTATACTTTGTGGGATGGTATGCCTTTGCTAAAGGAAACCTTCTTACCTTTTACTGCTTCCATTATTTTGTTTGTTAACCATGCAGGGCTTTTGTTTATACCTATTTGTACCTATCCTAACTTGTGGTATACATTTTATCTGAGCTTCTAGGATTGTAGTTTTAAATAGTCTCCAAGCTTCTCCAGTTGTTTTGACCCTCCTTACCTTTCCTTTCAGTTTCTTCTTTACAAGCCCCCTCATTTAAGAGAAGTTACCCCTTCTAAAATTAAATGTGGTTGTGTTGGTCCTTTTGGGCAGTTCCCTATTTACATAAATATTAAACTTAATAGCATTATGGTCACAGTTCCCAACCGGTACTATCACATTTACATCTCTCACCAGTTCTTGGGCATTACATAGAACCAAGTCCAGGACCACTTCACCCCTGGTAGGTTCAGTGACCATCGTGTTCCATGGCACAGTCATTGAGAGAAAGCAAGGTATACACATCTGAACTAAGTTAATGAAATTGCATAAATCTGTCAATGATAACATAGCTTTGTGTAATAATCCCGCTGCCCCAAGCCACAAATGCTTCCAGGAAACTTACCTGTGGGCATGAATAACATTCCCTGTCACTCTTTTCAGGATCTGATACTTAGAAGAACATGGCCAGTCAATATGAAGAGACCCCTTAGCTTCCCAAACACAATCCCTGGGTACAAGTGATGTTAAGGTTGAAACCAGTACTCCTAGGAGATCTGAAAGAAGTAACAAAGGTAGACCTCCAGAGAGGTATGGTTTTGAAACGACCTCTGCATTTACATCTCTCACCAGTTCTTGGGCATTACTTAGAACCAAGTCCAGGACCACTCCACCCCTGGTAGGTTCAGTGACCATCTTGCTCCATGGCACAGTCATTGAGAGTATCTTCTGTGGAAATTCACTGGATAACTCAGCCTAACCCATCTCACAGGCTGGTGGTTGTGAGGACAAAACTGGGGCAGGGTGAATGATGTTGTCCACTCCTTTGGATCACCATTGGGGAGAAAGCAAGGTATACATATCTGAACTAAATTAATGAAATTGCATAAATCTGTCAATGATAACATAGCTTTGTGTAATAATCCCGCTGCCCCAAGCCACAAATGCTTCCAGGAAACTTACCTGTGGGCATGAATAACATTCCCTGTCACTCTTTTCCGTATCTAATACTTAGAAGAACATGGCCAGTCAATATGAAGAGACCCCTTAGCTCTTGTGGTAAAGAGGCATTCAGGGGTTTGTCTGATAGAGACAAAGGCTGCAGTCCTAAAAACACCTTGTAGGGAATAAGCCCAATTGATTGAAATGGCACTTACTTCTGAGTAGACCAGTTTAGGATTGCTGTCCTAGAAGTGCTGCTTATGCTCAGCCTCATCCAAGGCTGCATTCTGACCCTGCTCTGGAAACTAGTTCTAGATTAGCCAAATTTGGAACAGGTCTATGCCAGTCAAGTTTTCTCATTCCTTTCCCTTCCTAATGAGCACAGCTCTTCCCAGCTCAGAGCCCCGTCATGTCCTTTCTCTGCAAGGAAAAAAGTCGGCACTTGCTCCCAGTTCCTGTCCTCATCCAGTAATTTCAAGGAACCCATTGAAAGACAACTCTATTCATGTCTACTTGCCTCCCTTTTTGGCTGTACACACCATCCCCATACACAACTGACCGCCTGTGGTTTTAAGGAGGTTTCTCCACCGTGGTTCCTGCCATCTGGAAAAGCTTTCCTGTGCTCTCTGGTTTGTCGGCTCGCCACCAACTTTCAAACCTCGATAGAAAGCATACTCTTCCCCCGCCCTCCTCCTGTCTTGCCTGCGTGTCTCTTGATTTCACGCTTCCTGCAATTATTTATTATTTAGCACTTCGGCAATGTAATGGAGCTCTATAAATCATTCAGGCACACAACTGGAAAGGGGCATATAAAAAATAAAGTTATGTTTGAGGGGCCTACGCAACATTGTTTATTAAGGACTTTCTTTTTCAGCCTGGTTCTGTGAGTTGCAATCTCAGCACATGTATAAGGTCAGCCACAGAAGGGCTGCTGCCAGGAGCGTAGCTAGGATGGGGGCAGTGGGGCTTCGATTTGCCCCCCTTCGAATTTTTCAAGAAAATGAGGTGTTTTTTAATAAAAAATGTACTAAGACAGTTTTTTTTTAAAGGCATTGTTTTCAAAAATATGAAATCTTAAAATAAAAACAAAAACTAGTAGTATACTCCCCCCCCCCAAGTGTCAGTGCTCCAGTCTCCACCTAACCTAGTCAGCCATGCCATCCAGGATTCCTCCTTGGCTTTGAATAGATTTTTGTGAACACTCTTACCTGTGGAAGACTTAAGTAATCTGGGGAGAGGATAGGGTGCTCACTGGCTGTGAATACGGTCCGTTGCTTAGAGGGGGGGAAGGAAGGTGTTTGTTTTAAAGGCTTCTGAGTTCTAAAATAACTATGGTTATTTATGTGATAAGTGGTTAGGTCTAATAATTCCTACTCAGTGAAGAACACAGCTCAAATAGTCCAGCTTAGACTGGGTTTGTCAGAACATGGGTGCTAAGCAGGGCTGGCTGCAATCAGTCCTTAGATGTACTGGGGTTGCTGTGTAGAGGATGACAGTGTCTCACTTCTGGCCTGGAATGCTCTGTGGATGTGGTCACCATGAGTCAGCTGCACTTTCTTCTGGGATCAACTTGTAGAGGTTTCTGCTGATTGTCAGGGAATCACTGTTTTTTCAGTCTTTTCTTTAGAAATGTGGACAGATTCCCCCTAGTGAGGAGGGCTGTCTTCAGTTCCTATTCAAGTATCAGTACAAGTTGGGCTAGTGTAGAAAACCCACAAATACGGGGTCCTGATATATTTTCATAACCAAAGTGAAAAATCTAAATGACCCTCCCTGCTCTGGAGCTCACACATGGAGACAGATGACAGAAAAATGCCTTTGGAATTTGTGGCCTGAAGCCTCTGCTTTGTATGACAGGGCATTCAAAATACATGTAATATGGGTGAAAGGTACTTCTACAGGTGAAACATCCAGGAAATTTCATTGACAACCCAAAACACTATGGGGACAATCCTGTGTAGGTCTACTTAGATGGAAGTCCCTTTTTATTCAGATAGATCAAGATGAGTAGCCATGTTTGTCTGTAGCAGTAGAAAAGTGCAAGAGTCCAGTAACACCTTAAAGACTAACAAAATATGTGGC
>NW_015164703.1:188962-196751 GCF_001447785.1 Gekko japonicus
ACTGGAAAGGGGCATATAAAAAATAAAGTTATGTTTGAGGGGCCGACGCAACATTGTTTATTAAGGACTTTCTTTTTCAGCCTGGTTCTGTGAGTTGCAATCTCAGCACATGTATAAGGTCAGCCACAGAAGGGCTGCTGCCAGGAGCGTAGCTAGGATGGGGGCAGTGGGTCTTCGATTTGCCCCCCTTCGAATTTTTCAAGAAAATGAGGTTTTTTTAATAAAAAATGTACTAAGACAGTTTTTTTTTAAAGGCATTGTTTTCAAAAATATGAAATCTTAAAATAAAAACAAAAACTAGTAGTATACTCCCCCCCCCCAAGTGTCAGTGCTCCAGTCTCCACCTAACCTAGTCAGCCATGCCATCCAGGATTCCTCCTTGGCTTTGAATAGATTTTTGTGAACACTCTTACCTGTGGAAGACTTAAGTAATCTGGGGAGAGGATAGGGTGCTCACTGGCTGTGAATACGGTCCGTTGCTTAGAGGGGGGGGGAGGAAGGTGTTTGTTTTAAAGGCTTCTGAGTTCTAAAACAACTATGGTTATTTATCTGATAAGTGGTTAGGTCTAATGATTCCTAATCTGTGAAGAACACAGCTCAAATAGTCCATCTTAGACTGGGTATGTCAGAACATGGGTGCTAAGCAGGGCTGGCTGCAATCAGTCCTTAGATGTACTGGGGTTGCTGTGTAGAGGATGACAGTGTCTCACTTCTGGCCTGGAATGCTCTGTGGATGTGGTCACCATGAGTCAGCTGCACTTTCTTCTGGGATCAACTTGTAGAAGTTTCTGCTGATTGTCAGGGAATCACTGTTTTTTCAGTCTTTTCTTTAGAAATGTGGACAGATTCCCCCTAGTGAGGAGGGCTGTCTTCAGTTCCTATTCAAGTATCAGTACAAGTTGGGCTAGTGTAGAAAACCCACAAATACGGGGTCCTGATATATTTTCATAACCAAAGTGAAAAATCTAAATGACCCTCCCTGCTCTGGAGCTCACACATGGAGACAGATGACAGAAAAATGCCTTTGGAATTTGTGGCCTGAAGCCTCTGCTTTGTATGACAGGGCATTCAAAATACATGTAATATGGGTGAAAGGTACTTCTACAGGTGAAACATCCAGGAAATTTCATTGACAACCCAAAACACTATGGGGACAATCCTGTGTAGGTCTACTTAGATGGAAGTCCCTTTTTATTCAGATAGATCAAGATGAGTAGCCATGTTTGTCTGTAGCAGTAGAAAAGGGCAAGAGTCCAGTAACACCTTAAAGACTAACAAAATATGTGGCAGGGTATGAGCTTCTGTGAGTCACTGCTATCTGAAGTGAGCAGTGACTCACAAAAGCTCACATATTTTGTTAGTCTTTAAGGTGCTACTGGACTCTTGCCCTTTTTATTTATTTATTAGTTCAATTTATACCCCACCCTTCCTGCAGTGGAGATTATGTCCAGGAAAGTGTTTTTAGGATTGCAGCTGAGAAATGGGTGTTTTATATAAAATGGGAGAGGCACAAATGCTACCTGGTGCAACTTGGAGGGGAATAAAAATGTAGTAAATGAATGCATATAACTTCATCAAATGTCATCTGAAGTGAAATTAAAAGTGAATTGGGTTGTTCTTTTTCAGGTTAGACATACCCAAACTATTGGCAGATTGAAGAATCTGACCCCAGTAGCTGGCAACACAAATAAGCTTCTTGATGTTTGTTTTTAATGACCATAAGTTTGTTTTTAATGCCCGGATCCGGAAAGAAGAAAAGTACTGACAAGAATAAGTCAATTAAAGTATTTATTGAATGCATCTTCCTCCTTACTGGAGAAGCACATTGGTGACCAGGAGAAAAGATTTCGAGTTCCATAAAAACATGATTCCTTGGCTGGCTTCCATCCCTACAATGTATGCTCCTTTTATCATTATTTATGCAACAGCAAATCAGTGTTATATATTTTATGCATGTTGTATGTAGAATATACACTGCAAGTATAAATCCCATATATATTTTCAGAGGCTAGCCATGTTGGTCTATAATAGAATAGCTAGATTTGCATCCAGTAGCAGAATAGTTGGTCTGTAGTAAAATAGTTGGTCTGTAGTAGAATAACTAGATTTGAATCCAGTAGCACAGGGGTGTCAAACATGCGGCCTGGGGGCTGGATCAGGCCCCTGGAGGGCTTCTATCAGGCCTGCAGTGGAACTGGCTGTCTTCTGCTTCTTGTTCTAGTTCTGCTGCTGCTGTGTCATCATAGGTTTGCACCTTACAGATACACACCTGAACAGCATACTCAAGATTGCAACAGCACAGACATTTTGATGCAATAATTCAAAGCAAGAGGTGTCAGTTATCAGACACAGTTAAATAAACAAAATATTGCAAGAGTGCTAATGTTTTAAGCATGATTCTACTTTAAGTAAAAAAAAAAAACCTTTGTGTTTGTGTCCTTTATGAAGTTTATATCTTTGCTACCTGGCATTACATTTTATGACACACGTGGCCCGGCCCAACAAGGTCTCATTTATGTCAGATCTGGCCCTCATAACAAATGAGTTCAGCACCCCTGCTGTCTCTAAGGTGCTACTGGACTCAAATCTAGCTGTCCTGAATATGTTGTATATTTAAAAAACATACCAAATACATAGACAATGCAAACAAATCTACCAAACAAACAGTGAAAAGTGGAGAACTGAAAGCACTTGACAACAATTGTAAAGGAATATAAGCCAAATATAAAACAAGGACCTTTCATGCCTGCCTTCTTGGAAGTGATGTCAGTGGAGCTTGTGTTTAAGATCACTGCCTTGGGATTTGACAGCTAACAAGCACACACATTTCCAAAGATCAGAAGAAATGCAATGCTGTTATCTAGACTGCTTTGTTTGGGCTTCACGAGGATGGATTCAAATCCCCACAGAGGTGTGGTTTACTGTGTATCTTTGACCAAGTCACAGGCTTGGACCCTGAAGTAAATCCCCACTAAAGGAGGACATTTCATCAGTGGAATGAGATTTCCCTGCCTTTCCCTTTTGCTGCTGCCCAAAATGCTTTTGAAATGTTGCTTCTGAGGGACAGAGGGCACCCAAGAACACCAGGGGTTGGGGGTCTGCAGTGGTTGGGTGGAACTGACAAAAATCATCTCCTCTTCATTTGGGGGAAATTTACCATGGTATCCAAACCACAATCTTTCTACCACATCTCTCACACAGACCTGTGGTGACTCAAAGGTGGACACCTTTGCAGAAAGGGCAGGATATATAAAATAAATGAAACATTCATTTGATCACGATGTCCAGATTTGATGAAGGAGAAATAGTTCTAGCAGTAGGAGAGAGGCTGTGGCTCAGTGGCAGAACATATCCTTGGCATGCATAAGGTCTCAGGTTCAATCCCCAGCATCTCCACTTAAAGAGGCTTGCAGTGGGTGATGTGAAAGACCTCAGCCTGAAACTCTGGAGAGCTGCTGGCGGTCTGAGTCAACGATACCGACTTCAATGTGGCTATTAGCCACAAGGTATAGATAGGGACTCTGGGGCAAGTGATGCTCTGTATATCTTCATGCTTGGGGGGTCAACAGTGGGAGGGCTTCTAATGTCTTGGCCCCACTGGTGGACCTCCTGATGGCACTGGTATTTCTGGCCACTGTGTGATACAGAGTGTTGGACTGGATGGGCCTTTGGCCTGATCCAACATTGGCATCTCTTATGTTCTTATGTTCTTAATGGACCAAGGGTCTAATTCAGTGTAAGGCAGCTTCACGAGTTCTGATATCACAGAATTTGAAAACTGGACCTCAAGTAAGAACCCACATTATACTAGGACATCAGTTTGTTTAACCCGTACGAAGACGTATTCCTGCTATGTGACCCAGGTGTATGTGAAAGGCAGTTTTTAATACTGTAAGTAAATATATTGAGATGTTGCAAAATGGTATGGAAAGCTTAATAGTAAATTGGATTTCCCCCCTGCTTTCTATTTAAGTGATTTGCTTCTAAACCTGACTTCTTTTCATCTTTTATCGGTGCAATACATTATGCTAAAAATGTAAGTATATGCAGAAAGAGCAACGATATGGAGGCCTTTGAAGCTATTGATTATTCTAAATGCACTCATCTACCTTTGGCATATTGGCTCAGACCAGTGCTTTCAAGCAGCATTTCCCCCCCCCCAAAAACAAACCAATGGGTGCTTTGATCAATCGTGTAATTATTTGTTCCGGTCCTTAGATGAAAAGGCAATCATGCAGGAAAACATACCACGGCATATATGTAGCAATGGTTAGTGGGTGTATGTAACAGAACAGGGCTGGCAATACACATCAAAAACCAAAGGACAGAAAAGAAAGCATGTTTTATGGAGAGTAACCCAGAAATTGGACATAATTATATGCTTTCCAAAATGAGAAAGTAGAGGTTCTCAAACACCCACCTTTGAAGTTCACATGCTATTTTTCAGTAACAAACAGGGAATTTTTTCTTTATGATCTGTCAGACCATCCGTCAACTTGTTTGTGGCTTTTCAGCAAGATGCTTCACTGCATTCCTTCCTAACCATGCAGTATGCTGCAACTGGCTTTTCACACATGCATGTTCTCACACAGCCTTATTGAGTTCTACTACCCCTCATTCTTGCTGTGTAACTTCTCTACTCAGCAGGCAAATGTTTAACAGACAATTAAACATTAGTTGCTGTAGATTTTCTGGGTTAAATAAATCACAAATTGTCATAAGACAAATAATTCACAAAATCATATAAAAACTGTCATAAATAAGGGCTGCGCTTTAACAAAATCTTACCGCCTTGGTGTTTGTTGAAGAATGCTCCAGGGACACCAATGGCTGCTAATTGGACTGAACTAGTAGCAACTACGCATATGCACTTTTGCAGAAATCCAATGCAAGCCTGTTTGGCAGGCATTTGCAGCTGTTTGGCATCAACCACACAGGCTGGGTGAGTGGGTTAACACCTTCAAACATGTTAAGTTTGACAGTCAAACATATTTATGGCAAAATCTGCAGCATCCTTAGGAGAAAGTTGGAGCCAGCTGACGTGTGAGTCTGGCATAGTGTCATAAGACTATCCTCAGTATTACTCTCTAGCCAGTTTGGTGTAGTGGTTAAGTGCACGGACTCTAATCTGGGAGAACCGGGTTTGATTCCCCACTCCCCCACTTGCAGCTGGCTGGATGACCTTGGGCAAGCCATAACTCTGGCACAGCTGTTCTTGAAAAAGAGCAGTTTATTTCAAGAGTTCTCTCAGCCCCACCTACCTCACAGGGTGTCTGTTGTGGGGAGGGGAAGGGAAAGGAGTTTGTAAGCCGCTCTGAGACACCTTTGGGTAGTGAAGGGCGGGGTATAAATCCAATCTCTTCTTCTTCTTCTTCTTTTTTTTCTTCTCAGAGACAACAGTGGATTATTAACCAGCACATTTGATTAACCAGCAACCCTCATTCCTCCATGAATGCCAGATAACAAGGCATTCTCTGCATTTTTTTTAAAATGACATGACATCTTTTACACAAGCAACAACTAATGTGAGAATTTTGTGAGCAGCTGGTCAGATTTTGGCCTGCAAGCTGCACACCTAATATGAAAATGTAAAAACATAATAATTTAAATTGCTTTGGACATGAGCATAGCTAAAAGGATTGGAAAACCACCTTAGAAGTGATTGATTGGGAAGAGCTTTGAAATGGGGGCAGGGGGTTAGAGAAGTGAATTTGAATTACAAACTGAAATTCAGCGTGAAAAATGCAAGTTAATAGGCCGACCGCCAGATTCCATACTCTCCAAGTGTGCCTATTGAATAGGTGCAGTGTGAATTTGCTGACTGTGTGTAAGGTAACTTGCCAGTAACTAAGTGTTACATTTATACTTAATATTTGTCTACCTTATCCAGTTTTTCTATTTGTACAGTAGAAAATCCGTTTTCTTGCTTTGCTGTCAAATGTAACATTATTCTAGGATGTAGTTTTGTTGTTATAATATATCAAACAATACTTGAGGGGGGAAATTTCTATGACAATCCAAAAAAACAGTACTGTTTTATAGATGGGGCAGAGACAACAGTGGATTTTGATCCAGCAACAGGGATTCACCGGGCACTGATATGAAGCAGTGCTCAAATTACAGGGGGCAGAATGGTTCTATTGGCTGATAGAAGCTATGATTTACCTCCCCATTCAAGGCATCCTGTAGTCCAGGGGTCTCAAACTCAGTTGTTATGAGGGCATGACAGTTGTTATCTGACATGAGACCTTGTTGGGCCGGGCCATGTGCATCATAAAATGTAATGCCCAGTAGCGGAGATATAAACTTTATAAAGGACACAGACAAACACAATTAAAGATTTTTTAAACTTTAGATAAAACATGCATAAAACATTAGCAGACTTGCAATATTTTGTCTATTTAACAGTCTCTGATAACTGACAGCTCTGCTCTGAATTATTGCATCAAAATGTCTATGCTGTAGCAATCTTTGGTATGCTGTTCAGGTGTGTATCTGTAAACTGCAAACTTACTTTTGATTTATTGACATCCATTACAGAAATCTCATGCTCAGTCCAGCTCAGAACTATCGACCAAGAGGGGCAAATGTGAAGCCTAGACATAGTGGGCTACACAAAGACTAGTTTATGGGGACCACCGGAGCTAAAATTTGAGGCAGTCATTAAGTGGGGCTATAATTAGGGATGGGCATGAACTGGCTGATGAACTAAAATTTGTCACTAATTTTGGCAGGTTCACAGCTTGTGAAGCAATGTTCGTGAACTGAAGAACTGCCAGAAACCTTTGAATTCTGGTGTAGTTCATCGTGATTCTTGAAGAGCTGAAAGCAAAGATTTACCCCTGTTTTCTGCTCTTCGTGAAAATCAGCTGAGTGGTGGGGAGCTCCCCACCACTCAGCTGGTTGGTTTAAATGGCTCAGAGCCATTGAAACCCCTGCTTTATGCTCCCCATTAAAAGTTGGGCAGAAAGCAGGGGTTTAAACTTTAAATGGCTCATGAACCAATACAAAGTGGTGTTTCAGTTTGTCGTTTAGTTTGTGGTTCAGCCACGAACCACAAACCAAACCATAAAAATGTGGTTTGTGCCCATCCCTAGCTATGATGGATGAGAGGCAGGCTGGCAAGAGACGCTGTGACAGTTATTGTGATAGAAATGCACACCGGCATTTCTGTAACTGGGCAGATGTAGGAAAGGTGCTAATCTCTGGATATAAAGCATCCTTTACAATTGACAGGTGGGGAGCCCTTGGATGTGTTAACACTGCTTGTCTGGAGGTTCCATGTTCTGGTAGGTTTGAGCCCCAGGACCTGGCACCCAGCTTGGCTAAGGGCCCTGGAGTTCACATGGGGTGGGGTCTGGAAAGGGGACCTGTTCCTTTGTCTGAGAGCATACATTTGGTCTTCATTAAGTGAGCTGTCTCTCCTGTATGCTTTGCCATGAAGGATGACAGAGGAGAATGCTACTAAAAATTGTTGCAGATGAAGAGAGAAAAGAGAGAAGATTTTGGATTTATACCCCACCCTTCACTACCCAAAGGAGTCTCAGAGCACCTCCCCACAACAGACACCCTGTGAGGTAGGTGGGGCTGAGAGAGCTCTCAGAGAACTATCCTTGAGAGAACAGCTCTGAAAGAATTTATGACTGACCCAAGGTCATACCAGCAGCTGCATGTGGAGGAGTGGGGAATCAAACCCGGTTCTCCCAGATTGGAGTCCGCGCTCTAACCACTATGTTGCCAGAGGCACTGCCTTTTGCTCTTGGGTAGCCCCAAAGCAAGGGGCATCCCA
>NW_015164703.1:197158-213792 GCF_001447785.1 Gekko japonicus
ATTCCTGCCCAAAAATAGCCCTAGTTCTACCAGGTGAAGTATCTACATTTCTAAAGTCTATTCAGAGGCCACCTGGCAAATAGTCCTCTTTTCTCCAGTACCGCACCCAGCCCTTTTGTGTCATCTCATGTCTATGTGTGAAGTCTTTGTCCTTCCTTGCTCCATCCCTCAGGATACCAAGATAAACCAACCAAGCATTCAAATTATTACATTCCTTCCTGACGCTAATCAGGGACCCATCTCCCATCTTTTGTTTGTATCTGGGATCCTATTCAACTGCCTTGGCCAGGACCATTAGTGGTCAGATAATCCATTCAACTACGCACCCAGCCCCTGGCTTCTACTGTTAAATCCAGACCCAGCCTCCCTGGAAGCTCATTGGTCACATCTAGGCTTTGCCCATCCTGATGCCACACACCCCTGGGATTCATCATTGGTCCAGGAAATCTATTGTTCTCACCTGAGATCAGCCCCCAGGGCTGTCCATTGGTCAGCATTGTCTTCCAATGGGTATTTCCCAGCAAACACATGGTCTCAGACAGTGTGTTTTCTGCCATGATGCCAACTGGCTGGCACCTGGTAGTTTTCGCAACTGTGTGACACAGACCGTTGTACAGATAGGTCATTGGCCTGATCCAACTTTGGCTTCTCTTATGTTCTTATGCACTCTGCCATGCTACCAGCAGAGCTACCTTTAAAACTGTCCTTTTTAAATGCAGATCCAAAACTATCACCGCGCTCTCCCTGAGGGAGATCTGAACTCTTGCTGTGCTTCCCTCCAACATTGTCTATTCCTGGGTTCTTGGAAATTCTAACTCTGGTATACACAGGTCTGATCCTATAGTTATGCCAATTGCGTATTAATATCATAATTCCCCAATCTTTTATTAAAGAAATAGAGCAATTTGGCTAACAACTACACCAAACTGGGATGGGGAGCATCATTCAACTAACAAAGACTAGGGTCCCGGTCAGACTTGGAAGAAAACGCGCAGGGGGAGGGAGGCTATTTTTCGTGGGGTAATTTGACCCACCGCTGCGCGATCATACGCAACGGCGGGTGAAGCAGCTGATTTACCTTGCATCCTGCTTCCTCGAGGGCTCAGTGACATCGTCAGAGCATGCTGGGGCGATCACCCCAGGAACTCCATCCTCGGTCGTCGCAGCATCGCTTGCTAGTGGAGTTTCTGCAGTAGCTTTTAATTCCGGATCTTCGGCGGGATGTGACGGCTTCCCAATGGGTGCACGATGCTTGCCAGATGTGCTTGTGTGATCACGCCCGTTAAATCCACCCGGCATCCGTGAGTATCCCACAGCAATGTCTGTATGTGATCGGAGCCTAGATTTACCATGGATTGTAAAGTGGTAGCTTGCTTAGTTACTTACTTACTTAGTAACTAAGTTAGTAAATTAGGAACTTTTCCTTTTGCTTATTTTGCTTAGTACATCTAGATCTGTTCTTATAGTACCCTGAGTCTGTGCCTTGTAGAAATAGTGGTATAATTAGAGGGAGTCTACATATGCCCTTACCCACTGGCCTTGGCTCCTTAGTGTGCTACACCTCTCTGGTGTTGGCCTCCGGAGACCCATCAGAGAGAGAGGAGGCTGGATTTTACTTGAGATGATAGCAGCAAAATGAAAAGGGAGGGCAAGACAGCAGCTAGTCTGCCCCACATAGGTGAAACGAGCACCCATCACTTCCTGACTCTGGTTTCTTCCCTCTCCAGGCTTCCAGAGTCAGCCTTCTTTCTCTGGGCTGGGCATGGCTATTGATGCTCACTATGACAGCCTGTTGCTCTCTTCCTCTTGTCCCTGTAGGGTTAGTGGAGAGCTTCCCACTGGCCAGATAAGGGCTTAGCAACCTGCCCATCTCTGGTGTGATGGTTCCTTTAGTGGCTTGGCTGCCTGGTCCTATAGTACAGAGCAAACTATGGGACACATTTGAGAATGGTCACAAGAATCAAAACCTGACCATCATTCTAGCACTGAAGTCTGCAGGGGATCAGGCAGGTTATTTTTCTCCTGTGCCTGTCAATTGAAAGCAACTGAGCCATGCAAGATGTGGGGAAGGAAGCGTGACTTATAGTCCAAGTAAGAACTAATGTTGAATATAAACACTTCATTGGATATTTGATATTGGTCACTGTAATTATGGATGCTCCACTGGTAAGGCTTGCATCCTGTTCACCAGTTACAAACAATGAGCCAATTTTTGCTTTTGTTGACTCATTCAGTGTTATTGGCAGGTAGTTTCACAGGGTGATTCTGCATTGGCTTTTTCCTCCATTGTTTTATGAAACCTACCTTGGAACAGAAATTCCCCTCTGCACTGTGTGCTGTTTTCACTTTCTTTGATCATCAGATTTTATGGTACCCTCTGCACTGCATGGTGCTTTCGCTTTCTTTGATCATTGGGTTTTATCGTACCTTCTGCATTGATTTATGGCTGTTCGGGGGTGACTTTGCAGTCAGTATGGCATTGCCCCAAGGTATTTGAATGTGGTTTTGAGCTGCACTTTTCCCTCCCAGTCAAGAAAACGTGGAGTGAATGCTAGATGCAGAATTGCCCAGTCTTCTTTGCTAACACTTCAGTACAGTGCAACTGGCTTTTTGTGCATGTGTGTTTTTACAGAGCCAACTACACTGAGTTCTATTACCCCTTGCAGCAACACTGCTCCACACATCAGCAAACTGTTAAATTAGATAAATCAGTCACAAACAATATAAATCAGTCTGAAATAAAGACTGTGTTTTAAAATATATATATATATCCTACCATTCAGCATCCTTTGCAACATTAATGGTGTTGATCTGTTTAGATTGGCAGCATTTTTGCAAATGCACAGTTTTGCAAGCACTCAATGCAACCCTAATCAATAGGCATATGAAGCATTCAGTGTGAACCAAAGAGACCCAGTGACCAGCTCATGTCTGATCACATGCAAACACAGTTAGTTCAACTGTCAAACATGTTCAAGGTGAAATTGACAGCATCCCTAATCATAATCATTCAACTCCTGGATTATCTTGTCTACACAGGAGAAGCCAGAGGCAAATGACTCCTACACCACAAACAGGAACACAATAACCAACCATGCATGAATCCACCTTAAGTATGTAATACAATAGCCATTGATGGGTAGTCACTGAGTAAAGGAGTCAACTGGATACTGCATTTTTGGTTTCCATCCAGTTTGTTAGAATGGTCTTCCTCTGGATTTAGAACATCTGGTTTAGTTGTCAGATTAAAATTTCCAAAATAACGAATGCTAAATTGCACACTGGTAGTGTCAGAGGATGCTTTGCATGTGAAAGAATATGAAAAAAGGAACACCTACTCTTTCCTACATTGCCATGGTATTCTGACTAAGGAGCCATCGCTTTAAATGAGGGGCACATGTGTGAATGTGCTTAGGGTTTTAAGTACTGCAGATTTTTTTTTAAAGTGAAAGCGTATATAGACAATAGATATGGAAGTTTTAGCATGGCACCTTGTAATAGAGATGTTAGTACTTGAATTAATGACTTGTCTCACTGATTTCTTAAGGATCATTAATCACTTGAACATGCTCACCCAGATATATTTCGAACTTGGCAAAACCCTTGTTAAGGATGTATGTCTTATAGGCTGGCTAGAGGTGTAAGAGAGAGTTAAAAAAACACTTTAAAAATAATGCTGTAGAGTGTAACCAATGCCACTTTTTTGGCATAAGTAGTGACTATGGATACTGAATAGTAGTATAACCCTTGGTCAATTTGTACCAATGCTGGTTGCTTTTTGCCTCTGCAACATGGGAAGTTGGCAAGAATAGATGGGTGTGAAGTACCATAAACATATTTCACCAACATAAATTGTTAAAACTTAGAATATGTTATTATATGATAGGAAAACATACCCTGAGTTGGTCATGGTCATCAATACGTAAAAATCCCTTCAATCACGTCATCGCTGATTGAAAGAAGTCAACGTAAAAGCAGGAAAACTGTCTGGATCTAAATGAATGTGTTCCTTCATGATTAAGAGCAAGCTGACAGATTGACTGCTAGTGCTTTCAAGTACTAGCCAAAGTCCAGCTGATCGCTAATTTCGAAACGGTGCGGTATAATCATGAAACAATCCAGTCCTTCTTAAGATTCTCTGGGGAGCTGCTGTTTCAGTTTCCACTGTTGTGTAATATTAGATGAGAGAGAATATGAACAAGAGACTGTGGCAGCATTTCATCTTGGGAATGGCCTCTTCCTTGAGGTTCACCTAATACCTTTTCTATCGTCTTTCATTTGCCAGGCCAGATTTCTAGTGGGCTCTCTGCTTCTTTTCTTTCTGGCTTTAATACTGATAATTTTTAGATGTTTGATTGTTGCATGTGAGTTGCAACATTTTGGTAATGTTATGGTCCGAAAGTTATAGTGGTGGTTTAAGTTTTCGTGCTACAAATCAATAGGCACGAAAATGCACTGCTTGACTCATCTGCTGCTGTTCGTTGCAGTGCACGGTGTTCTTCCTTGAGCCATATAGAGGTATCTACAGTTAGTTTGCTGCAGTGTACATTTCATTCTTTCTGCTTATTGGTCCTGGCACCACTTGCTGTGTGGTGCTATAATGAGGTGTGTTATTATAAAGAGCTGTTCTGAATGGGAAAGCTGATACTCTGCCTTAAGCAAGCTTATTCCTGGCAGACAGGAACAAGACTGCCAAAAGCATCTGGAGAAGATTCACACAGGGGCCACCCCGTCTACTCAGATACATCCAAGCAGTCATTTGGATATGTATTTCATGATTCCAAGAAGATAAGAGGCCCCAGAACTATCTCTAAATTCTCTAGTCCACCCCAGTGGGCAATGGAAATCCCCTCTCCAATCCACTCCAAGGATTTTCTGAAGGAGGATCTTCCATACTCTTCAGGTTTAAGCAGTTATGAGACTTGCCTTGCTCTCTGAATCATGGTGGAAACCATGGCCCCTACACAGTTTGGTATAGTGGTTAAGAGCATGAACTCTAATCTGGGAGAACTGGGTTTGATTCCCCACTCCTCCACATGCAGCTGCTGGTGTGACCTTGGGCCGGTCATAAATTCTTTCAGAGCTGTTGTCTCAAGGGCAGTTCCCAAGAGAGCTCTCAGTCCCACCTACCTCACAGGTTGTCTGCTGTGGGAGGGGAAGGGAAAGGAGATTGTAAGCCACTCTGAATCTCCTTCAGGTAGTGAAGGGCAGAGTATAAATCCAATCTCCTCCTCCTCTTCCTCCTTCAGATTAAGTGACATAAACATGTCCTGTTCTCATACATTTTCTAAAAATCAGGATTTCTTGTGTGATGGTTGTACCAGAGAGCGGTTACATAATGTATGAAGTGCAACTTTTAAAAATGAAATGGGAAGAACCGGTAGAGGTTTTAAAAGACTGTAGGCTAAACAGCAAGTCATATTTAGAGGGCTGTGCAAGCAAATGTATCTCCCTTGTGCCCCTCTAGTATTCCTTAGAGACTATCTGGCCCCGGTCACATGGAAGGTTTTGGCCCGGGAGAGGGATGGATCGGGGGCGCAGCAAACAGGCACGATCTCACCACAACATCTGGGAACCCCCACCTACAGAGCAGGACTTACCGGAAACACTGCATCAAGCGCGGCCATCGGATTGCTGGAGCGCCCGTCTTCCGGAGCAATCGAGGCTCCCAGCCGAACTGCGCATGCGCGCACATGCGCAGCCGGCGGCCTCGTGCTCCCTTCCATGGCTTTCTCCTCGGCATCTGATCGTGTCGGGGAGCAACTGCGCGGCAGCTCATGGGATCTGTGTGATCCCTCCGCCACGTGTCTCTTTTGGTGCGGCTTTCAAAAGCCACACTTTGCCCGCATCAATTTCCCCCTGTGTGGGGTGTCCAGGTTCTATTTGAAAGACTGATATCCCTTGGCTTGAAAATGTAGTCAAGGAAGCTTTACACACTAATAAGAATAGCTTCTCCTGTTGCAGCCCTGGTTGATCTGTGGAATATAAAAGAGGACCCGGGCTGTGGACACAACTACTCCAAAGAGCCCAGAATGCTCATTGATTCACTGAGGAACTTGGAGCAATTAAGCAGCTGGGGAAATGGTTGGAGTGCAATTGCAGGAAAACTTGATGTGAATGAATGTGACCTAGCACAAGTGAAAGCCCATGATCATGAATACCCTATGGCAATGAGGGCAACAAAGTCAGCTAACTTCTTTGCCACCATTGCATCTGCACAATTCCATTCTGCTGGGTTTTTCTGGGTTTTTCTGGGTTGTGAAGGGGCTCTTCTTCCAGGCTCCTGAAAATGTAGACCTAGAAAACGTACAGGCCTGCTGTGATGGTTTTGTGATGTACTTTAGATCACATCCCTTATGAATATACAGTGGAGGTGAAGAATAGGTTTAAGGGACTAGGTTTGATAGACAGAGAGCCTGAAGAACTATGGACCGAGGTTTGTGACATTGTACAGGAGGCAGCAAACAGCACCATCCCAAAGAAAAAGAAATGCAAGAAAGCAAAGTGGCTGTCTGATGAGGCTTTACAAATAGCAGAGGAAAGAAGGAAAGTGAAAGGCAAAGGTGAAAAGGAAAAATTCACCCAACTGAATGCAGATTTTCAGAGAACAGCAAGGAGAGATAAGGAGGCCTTCCTGAATGAACCATGCAAAATAATAGAGGAAACAATAGAATGGGAAAGACTAGAGATCTCAAGAAAATTGGAGAAATCAAGGGAACGGTTCATGCAAAGCTGGCCATGATAAAGGACAAAAATAGTAGGGACCTAACAGAAGCAGAAGAGATTAGGAAGAGGTGGCAAGAATACACAGAAGAACTATACAAGAAGGATCTCAATGTCCTTGACAACTGCAACGGTGTGATCGCTGATCTCGAACCAGACACCCTGGAGTGTGAAGTCAAATGGGCCTTAAAAAGCATTACTAACAACAACAATTGCAGATTAAATCATTCATATCCACCATGGCTTTGATTCCACAGTAGGCCAGTTCAGCCTAGGGTTGCCAGCTCTGGGTTGGGAAATACCTGGAGATTTTAGGGGAGGAGCCTGAGGAGGGCAGGGTTTGGGGAGGGGAGGGCCTTTGATGGGGTACAATGTCATAGAGTCTCTGTCACCTGGTGATCAGTTGTAATAGTGGGAGATCTCCCATCAACACCTGGAGGTTGGCAACCCTAGTTCAACCTTGTTGGTGAGACTTGCTGAAGTAGATAAGCTGCTCGTAAGTGTGCAGCCCACTGTGTCTAGACTTGACTCCTGCTCTTCATGGCTGTTTGTGTCATGGCAGACTGGTTGGGTCAAATGGGTCTGGGGGTAATGAATGCCTCTCTTTGGGAGGGTACGGTTCCAGCCACCTGAAAGACCTAATGCAAGTGGCTGCTTTGGTCCTTTTTTCTTGCATTTCCACTTGCACAAGGGCTCTGGTCCAAGTGGAGAATTTGAACTGAACCCAATTCCATGTTGATATTCTAGGCATTTGGCAATCAGGTGGTGTGTGCACGTTAATAGAAACATGTCAGGGTATATGAGTAAGAATGGGGGACATGCACTTTCTGCCACAAGGGTATTGTATACCTTAGCCTTGGATGAGAGACAAGATGCCCGGAAAAGAATTTGAGTCTGTGTCTGGGTGTTGCACTGAAATATGAACCGGGAGTTTATTTTCCTGAGGGTTGGTGAAAGAAAGGTTAATGCACAAGCCTTGCAGCTTCCTTGGCTAGCCACTGAGCTTGGAGGGGGGCATGGCTGAGCAGTCAACTGCTGTTCTGAGAACAGCCCAAGCTTCCCAAGAAAAGCTTTCCTGCCCTCTCATTGCTGTCAGCCAGTGGTTAAACTAGTTGGTTGTGCAGCTGGTCTCTTCTATCAGCTGAGCGCTGAAAAGAAGGCTAGGAGAGCAGGTGGTCCTTTGGTGGAGAGGCAGAGGATGATGATGAAGCCAGGAGTTACTGAGACTGGAATTCACTGATCAGCTTGCAAGCTAAATTCTGGTTTCACTAACAACACCTAAAATAAGCCATGGTTTTGCTTTACATCTGAACTGACCCACTGACTAGATGTTCCAAATATTTAACCTCCCCTTCTCCAGAATAAACTATAGACTAAAAAAGAAATAACAGAATTGCCAAAACATGGTGCCTGGTTTTACTAGATGTTCTTGTTTGCATCAATTTTCACTTGACGCCTGCAGGGCTTCGGCTGGTTATTATATGTATTTTGGATCAATAGGAAACCCCTTGTATCTACAATTGCCAACTCCAGGTTGGGAAATTCTTGGAGATTTGAGAGGTGGAGCCAGGGAAGGGTAAGGTTTTTTTGGGGGGAGAGACCCAGCAGGGTATAATGCCATAGAAACTACCCTCCAAAGCAGCCATTTCCTCCAGAGAAACTGATCTCTGTGATCTGGAGTTGAGTTATAAATCCAGGAGATCTTCAGGTCCTCCCTGGAACTGGGCAACACTACCAGTATCTCCAGCTCCTGACCATGTGCATCTCTCCTTCCTGCCCATTTCTCCCACTCTGAGGACTTGTGATTCATTTCCCCCTCCTTCAATAGGTTCCTCTGTGATGTGCAGTTACTGACAGCCAGGAAGGCCTAGTTCCATTTGACATCAGCATAGCTCAGCCAATCACTGCAAAGGCATTTCATCTGGTGTCTTAAAGTGAAGACACTGGTTTGTTTGTGTTACACACAAAACAAC
Organism: Gekko japonicus; assembly: GCF_001447785.1. Lineage (NCBI taxonomy): Eukaryota > Metazoa > Chordata > Lepidosauria > Squamata > Gekkonidae > Gekko > Gekko japonicus. Next base: position 205,855 of record NW_015164703.1, read on the forward strand.
TTTTAGGGGAATAGGGATAGTGCAAGCACTGCCTGGGCTTCCTTATCTCTCATCATCTCCCCAATCCTTTTGTCATCTGGCTTGTTTTAATTTTATTTTTAAATATGTGCCATTATGATAAACCCCTTTGCTGAAACCACGGGATTTTATGTTATTTTTGTGAGAATGTGTGATTCAGTGTTATCATTGGTAAAGACTTCCACACCTGTGTTTTCCATTTCTCATTCTATGGGCCATGTTCCATTTTTCTCTGAGTCTGAGAACTTAGGAGCCAACCAGTGGAAGGGAAATCAACCACCCACAGGCTGCAATTTCTAATCAATCCAAAAGATGAATATATGAACCTTAGACTAATCCTGGATGAAAAATAAAACAAGTTTGTTGGACACGAAAAATGATTTAATTTCATAAATTACTCATTACCGATTACTCAGCTCTCTTGCTTTATGATGCTGATAAACTCTCATTCTGCTAAGAGCAGGGAAGGGAATGAAGAGGTTGGTTTTAGGAATAAATGGAAATGCGTATAGCCTATTTCTATGTGCAAGAACTCCATTAATGACTCTTCCCTTAGGTCATAATATTTGAAGATGTGGAATGAGCAAAAAGGTCAGGAGGATGGTATATACACAGAGGTGGCCTCGTATGAATGTGATTGGATAAGCATGGTATATTTACTAGTAGCAGTGGTGGTGTCGTTGTCATCGTTGTCACTGCTGCGGCTGTTATCTTCATTTATAACCTGCCTTTCTCACTGAAAATCAAAGCAGAGTACAAAATATGAACAATAATTCATTCATACAGCAAGGGCCTCCAAAACCAAGGCAGTCAGACCAGAATTAAAGAACTGGAAAACAGTGCAAACAAAAAACCATCTAAAGCAATAAAAACTGAAGCATGACATACCATTATGAAGGAAAGGGGTAGTGGGCATTGCAGTAAAAAAAAGGAGGAGGGTTGATATATACAATAAACATTGCAATAGACTACAATATTGAAGCAGCTTCCTGTGCTGTTCCATTACAATACCATTCTAATCCCTTTGTAAAAATTCTGAACATTGCACTGAACATTGCTTCCCCTCTGATATTTGTGTAAACTGGTTTAGCCTCACGGGGTGGAGTCCCTGCTTAGTTAGTTGAGTTTGTCAGCTAGAAATATAAACTGTATGAGCTCCCTTGTTTTGGAACCAATTAGTTATGTCTCTGTACCTCCTTGTTAATAAACAGATGTTGTTTTGTGCACACCTATCTGTGCCATATGAACCTACAAGCAGGAACCTAAGTGAGTACCCTAATTCTGACCTACAAGTAAAAGTGAATATTACTGTGTCTGTGTGGAATAAACCATATACCGAATCCTGCATCCAATTGTGTACCCAAATGTGGATGACATCCATTCAAACTGCATTGCTTCCTGCATTGCTTCCAAAGGGTGTGTGAGTGTGTGTGTGTGTGTCTGATGACATCTTTTGAATACACTCTGACTTGGATGCTGTTTGTAACATGGATCAGGCAGGAAAAAAAATCTAACACATCTTCTTGTCTCTTTATGGATCATTTTGATCCAGTTACTGTGATGGATATTGACAGGATCTTAGGATCTGTGAAGGCTACCACTTCTGCTCTGTATATCATTGATGCCCATCATCGATCAGTCACTGATACAGGGCACCTTCCATACCCCACTCAAAGAGGTGGTCATCCATCCCCTGCTGTAAAAGCCATCACTACAGACAGGGCCGGCCCCAGCTTATTTTGCACCCTAGGCGAGGATCCCTTCTGGCGCCCCCCCCCCAGTGCGCCCACCATGGCTCCGACTCATTAATTGGATCTGTACCTCGGACCTACCGTTCCCCTGGCACCCACGCTCTTAACACTCACTTTCCTTTTGTAACTTTGCCTGCTTTGCACATCTGGCTTCCACCAAGGAAGACTCTGCAAAGAAAGGCACTCGCAGTTGCAAACAACCTCTGCTTCTCACTTGCCTTGACAGTTCCTTGCTGGGGTTGCCATAAGTTAGTTGCAACTTGAGTGTCCTTATGTAATAGCCCCCTACTTAGATTCTTCTTTGACTCAGCTGAGTGACCCTTCTGTGCCCAGAGGGCTAAGTTCTTTGGTGGAATTGGTGTTGGTATCATCAGAAAGATCATAACATGTTTAAAACTCAGTAGTGTTTGCAGCTGAAACAGGACAGCGGGGGGGTGTGCCAATTTGGCGCCCCTAAGGGCTGCCGTGCTCTAGGCGAGCGCCTAGTTGGCCTAGTGAGTGAGCCGACCCTGACTACAGAAAAGTGATATGGCCAATTATTGTCCTGTCTCTAATTTGTCCTTTGTGGGAAAGGTAATTGAGAGACCTCCACACCTCCTGAACAGCTGAAGAGCTCCAGGCTCCCTTAGATAACACGTGCTCTGGACTATCTTCAACCTGGCTGAATCAGGACACATTATGTGACAGAGATGGTTCTGATGGCAGAAGAAGATGGAGGAGGAGGAGAGTAGGTTTTTATACCCTGCTCTTCACTACCTGAAGTAGTCTCAGAGCAGTTTACAATCTCCTTCCCTTCCTCTTCCCACAACAGACACCCTGTGAGATAGGTGGGGCTGAGAGAACTCTAAGAGAACTGTGACTGACCCAAGGTCACCCAGCAGGCTTCATGTGAAGGAGTGGAGAATCAAACTTGGTTCTCCAGATTAGAGTCCACCGCTCTTAACCACTACACCACACTGGCTTTAGTTAATCTCCATCTGATTGTGAACAAGGGCCATGCTTCTTTGTTGCACCTACTGGATTTTTCTGCTGCCTTTGACACATTAGACCATGCTTTCTTGTTGAAGTGTTTGGAGGCAGAAGGTATCAGGGGATGTGATTTGGATTGGTTTCAATCAGTCCTTATGGACCAGAATCAAAGGGTTTCCATTGAAGACCAGTTATCAACAGAGTGGGATTTGTCCTGTGGAGTTCCACAAGGTGCAGTCTTAACCCCCAAGCTATTCAGTCTCTGTGTGAAGCCTTTGAGAAAAATCAATTGTAGTTTTGGAACTGTATGCCGGCAACACCTATATCTTTCTAGCCAAGTCTCCTGGAGATGTAATAAAGGTCATGAGTCACTTCCTGACAGCTATGGTTAAATGTCTGAGAGAAGGCAATTTGAAACTGAACCCTGACAAGGTGGAGATAGCACTGGTTGTGAAGACTGAGGTCTTGATGGATATTGCACTTCCCACTTTTGAGGGGGTTCAGCGTACGCATGCTGACTTGGTCAAGAGCCTAGGGGTCATACTGGACCCAGCATTACTACTGGGGAAGCAAATTAATTCAGCCACACAAAAAACACCTTTCTTTCAATTTAGTTTAGCCTAGAAGATGACCCCCTATCTTGACTCAGCTGATCTGGCCATCTGGATCCACACCACAGTAACTTCACAGTAACTTCAAGACTAGACTACTGTAATTCACTCTATATAGGTCTCCCCTTAACATCAGCTTAGAAACTCCAGGTAGCCGCTTCGAACAAGGTGGAGATAGTACTGGTTGTGAAGACTGAGGTCTTGATGGGGTTCAGCGTACACATGCTGACTTGGTCAAGAGCCTAGGGGTTATACTGGACCCAGCATTACTACTTGGGAAGCAAATTAATTCAGCCACACAAAAAACACCTTTCTTTCAATTTAGTTTAGCCTAGAAGATGACCCCCTATCTTGACTCAGCTGATCTGGCCATCTGGATCCACACCACAGTAACTTCACAGTAACTTCAAGACTAGACTACTGTAATTCACTCTATATAGGTCTCCCCTTAACATCAGCTTAGAAACTCCAGGTAGCCGCTTCGGTGGGAGGGAGGGGTAGAAATCCAATTAATAAATAATAATAAATATAATGTTGCAGCTTGCTTATTATTAGGAGATAGATGGAACATACATATTACACCTATTCTGCAATCACTCCATTGGCTGCCCATTAGTTACCATGTTCAATCATATAAAAAGCTCTTCATGGCCTTGGGTTCTCATATCTGCAGGATCACCTCTTCTCCTATGCTCCTCCATGACAACTTTGCTCATTAGGTGCCACCCTGAAAATGGGCAAAATCAACAATTGCCCACACACATGTATTCTCCCACCCTATGCCTGCCTGAGAAGGTCAGAAAGCTTTTGGAATTCTGTGAACTAAGTAAAAGAGAACTCTTTAGGAGGAAATTTTTGTAATGGAATAGGGCTGCATTATAGCAGAATAATTCAGCATGTTTCAATAGAGAGAACAAGAATATGGACTGTACTAATATATGTATGTAGTAGATGTATCTACATAGTATATAGATAATACATACTAATATGTATTATCTGGTGCTGTATTTTTTCTTGGTCTCACTGCATTATATTTCTACTTGTGTAATACCATTTCTTGCATCGTATAATATGCCATATTTAATACTCATGCCTTGTTGCAGATTTCTGAAATCCTAGTCCTATTACATTGTTTATTACATGTCTCCTCATCCTATTGATTGTACTGACTTATGTTATGTAATCCACCTTGAGTCTGAATGAAAAAGGTAGACAATAAGTAAACAAATAATTAAATATCCATTGCAACTAGCCATGTATTACTATGCATGATGGAAGCTGCATCTGTATGCGTGTGTACGGTGTACAGTACATTCCTTTGCCCTATTTTGAACTCAAGTTGCAGACTTAGAAAGTTTAGTTGTCCTTTCACAAGCTTCTGCAATTATTTGGCTATTGTTTGTGAAGATTCTCCCAGAATGGTCTTGCAGAAGGTCAGATCAATGATGACTCAGAATAGATTCCTGAAGGGATTGTGGCTAAAGTCTCTCTTGAAAAGGACTCAGCAAATTGAACATGTACCCTATTGCCCTTTCTTCTGGCATCTTGATAAGAAAATTCAGCAGTTTAAATGTCCTTCTGTTTCACTGCATGCATGCAAGTAGCTCAGAGGTGGGGTCAACACAAAGAACAGAGTAACAGAAAGACAGTCCACCACCATTTTAGCATATAACTTCCGAATCCAACTTTTATGATTGGCAGATTACATCAAAACTGTTACTACTATCTGTGAAGTTTGTTCTTCAAACTGTTGTGCTAATCTTAATTATTTTTCTGCACAGAAAGGTTCAGCATCAGTTTGTGTGTGTGTTTCCTGCAAACTGAAGTTAGACATCTTTCCATACAGAAAATAATCTGTATTGCACCCTATCCAAAGGGACATGTCTCACTTTTATACTGAGCACCAGTCACTGAGGGTTGCCAGCTCCCAATCATTTCAAACCCTGAGACCCATTGGGTGGGGCTTGATGATATCATGGTGTGAGGCTGTAGTTGCCAACTGAGGGTTGGGAAATACCTGAAGATTTGGCAAGTGGAATCTGGGGAGGGCAGGGTTGGGAGAGGGGAAGGACCTCAGGGTATCATGTCATGAGGTCCACTTTCCAAAGCAGCCATTTCCTCCAGGGGAACTGATCTCTATGGTCTGTAATCCTGGGAGATCTCCAGCCCCCACACAGAGAGTGGCAGCCCTAGGTGAAGCCTGGTGATGTCACATTGAAGAGTTGTATTATTAACAGTAGTTCTTCTACTCACTCACCACTATGCAACGTTGAAGAGGTGGTCTATTTGCGGTTCCAGGTCATATTTGGGATGGAGAGGCTTGGCCAGCCTTATACTGCCCCGTTCAAATGACCACTCACACACAGTTTCTTTGGAAATTAGGTGGATAAAATTGGCCACAACTTTATTGATTACAGCTGTTATAGGCATTGGCACAGCATATGTCCACTGGCAGGGGTCGTTTCGTAGAAAAAGAGCTAGGGGGACTCATTAGCATAACTCATTAGCATATGCCACACACCCTGCCATCACCGGAAGTGTGTCATAAGGCCACACCCACCACTCAGTTAGTCTTAGTCTTAAAGGTTAGTCTTAAAGGTGCTATTTGTTAGTCTTAAAGGTGCTATTTGAACTCTTGGACTATTTTGCAGCAACAGACTAACACAGCTACCTTGGGGGAGCTCCTGGATGGGGCTGGGAGTCCTTACGGAGGCCACATGGAGTGGCCTCGGCCAGGCAGAGGGGGAGGACGCCAACTTACCCTCCTGCTTCTTCCTCCTTCTGCAACAGAATGAGGCTGAAAACAGGGGGCTGCCGGAAGAAGGGGGCGGGGCTTCGTTGTGTGCCCCGCCCCCTGCACCTCACTCGGGGGAACTGCGTTCCCCCGCGTTCCCCCCCGAAATGACCACCGGATCCAACCCTTCAGCTGACCCGTCTGCCAGCTGAGGTATCCGTTACCCAGCCAGCCGGCATAAGTAGAGCCTGCAGGATGGCATGTTGCCGGGGTTCACCTGGACTCCTGCCCCTGTGTGAACTCCCCTGCCACCTGGCGGTGAGGGTCATCGCTGTTAGTCCTTGCGCTTGCCTGTTCCCTTCAGCCCTCACGCCAAGACCCTTACAGGGGTCCCCACATTCGGAAAATGGCATGCAGGCCGATTACCGCCAAACGGGTCCGGTCCCATGCTGTCACCGCTGAGAGTTGTGACGAACTGTGTACCCTGGAACTAAATATCGGAAACTAACAACACATAACCAAGAATGATCCACAACCGCATCTACAGTAACCTCGCCTGTTAAGTCCTAACCCTTACCAAAGCCCAAGAAACAGAGAGGGATGGGTGGGCAAGCAGCTCCTGCCACGACAGAAAGGGAGGGTGAGGACGGTGAGCGGCCTGGGTCACATATACCCAGGCCTCTCCCTCCGGCCACCTCGCTGCCCGGCGATTGGTCCGGGGAGGTGCCTACCTTCCCGCCACTCGCCTGGCCCCTCCCCCCTGGCCTGACGACTGGGCAGCCTCGTCCACCCCCCCCATGCTCACGCCCTGCAAATGCAAATGGCGGGCCTCACCTACCCGGGTCCTTTCGGCTTAGCAGACTATATAACAAAAATATGGAAATTAACTATGGGCTAAATGTAAACTGTAAATGTGCCATTAGTGCCAGATTATTGCTTCCCATCTGCAATTTATGTGTACAGTAGTTCATCCAGGCAGGTGCAGAAGTTTTAGAAGAGGCCATATATCTGTAATATGGCATGCCATCAGCTATACAGAGGAAAGTGATTGTCTTATAATGATAATGCTATGAGTCCTTTGTCGATTTAATCTGTAAAGCTATCCTCTTCTTTCAAAAGATTTTACTGGGCATAAGCCCCGAGGCTGCTAAACTGCTGTGGTAGCAGGTCCATGAAGGAGTCAGGAGGCACTTCTGTTGGAGGAAGGGCCACGCAAAGCTCCATAGGCGGGAAAGGCTTCAAATCTATCTGCACCTCCAGGTCTGCACCTCCAATAAATGTGTAACTCTTCCTTTGCATATCTGGATTACGGAACGGCTGAATTGCAGTAGCAAATAGGAATATATCTGCACTCAACGACTGCAAGGTGTATTTACTAGCATTATTAAAATTCTCCCCCGCCTGTAATTTCCCCCATCACCCACTCTTTGTTGCACAGAGTAAAACTGCGGGCAATTATAGAGTCAGAAACTCACCAGACTCTTCTCAGCATTCACAAGTGAATGACAGTGTGGGCGGGTGAATGTCTAGCAAGGAAGATAGACAAGATTGATAGATGTAAAGATACATATATATATATTTGCATTCAAAATATCTGTTTTTGGACATTGAGGCCAAGGGGAAGTATGTTTCTTTTAAAAGGGGTAAGGATTTGTGTGGGATGCCCTGATAAACACCCCATCTTCAGAGGCAACAGAATAATAATTTTTTACCCACGAGAAAACTTGGGTGACAGACCAAGTAATGCTCAGAGAAACTATGAGCTGAAGTGCTATTTCCTCAACCATTACCAGCTCTACTCCCATGACTAAAATGTATATCTCTGGAAAGGGGAAATGGAAATCCAGCAGAATGC
>NW_015164703.1:213840-227229 GCF_001447785.1 Gekko japonicus
AAAATAGCAGAAGCACTCACAGAGATAAGAATTGCTTTGCTGAGAGCAAACTTTTCAGAAAGTAGCTGATATAAAAGTTAACCCCACAGCTACACCTCAGTAGCCTACAAAACCCACCCATGATAGGATCTGTGAATCAAGGAGGGGCCATTGCTCAGTGGTAGAACATTTGCTTGGCATGTAGAAGGTCCTAGGCATGTAGAAGGTCCTAGGTTCAAGCCCTGGCATCTCCAGTAATCAGGATCTGGCAGTCGATGATGTGAAAGACCTCTGACTGAGACCCTGGAGAGCCTCTGCTAGTCTGAGTGGACCATACTGACTTTGATGGACCAAGGGTCTGATTCAGTATAAGGCAGCTTCATGTGTTCAAGGCCAACTGGGAGGCTATTTTTGGCTGCAGTGGGAAGGGAGTAGATGGGAGCATGAGACTCCCAGTGGTCAAAACAGTGAGAAACCACAGAACTGCCAGTCTCCAAACGCTGGCATAGAAATAATTTCCTAACAGTTGAACTAATTGTCTAGTTTTGAAGTATATCAAAACCTGTTATTAAAAAAAGTGCTAAGTAACCATCCTTTGAATTTCAAGAAGTAAAAAAGATTCTGACTTTGAAGTGCAGAAACAGGCACCAGCAAGAAGAACCTTGCTCAAGTAGAGCACTGAAAGAACTCTGCTTTGAAATATAAGTAGGGAAACAATTCTAACGTGGTTCGTGATAAAACGAAGTACAAAATGTGCTTTTAAAAAAACACAAAGCGGAGAGCCAGGCTTAGAAACTTGAAAAGGCATGAAAGAAAGTACACAGCAGTAAATGCCACATGGGGTATGTGGAAGAGCAGTCTAAGTGGGCTTTGAATTTGGAACCACGAGCTTTCAACTCATGGGGGTGTGTTTTTTCCCCCTACCCCTCCCTCCACCATTAACTCATTATGAGTCCTTGCCCACTCCATCTGTAGCACATGAATGGCTTGATCAGCCTCCTTTGCTGGGAAGCTGCGAGGTGTAAATAATAGGCCCTGCTTTCAAGAAGCAGAGCTCTCTAAGTGGGGTAAATATTATTATTACAATTATACATGAGGGTGGTTTCCACACAAAAGGAAGAATAATAGGCTGTTTGAGAAACTAAAAACACACAAATGTACTGTTTGGAAACAAGCAAGGTCTTTTTTTTCTTCAAAAGAAACAACCCGAATTATGAAAAAGGCTAAGAACATTCATTTCATATGTTCTCCTTCCCCTTAAGGGGGGGGGGGGAGCATAGCACATGGTGCCATTCTATTGCCAAGAACATTACTTATTGCCTCTGAGGTTCCCAGAAGGAAATTCCATATCAAATTGCCATCTTGTGGTTAGAAGTAAACTGCAGATAAAGGATATTCTTTCACAACAAACCTGGACTATAGTTTGTTAGAGCGTCTGGGGAGACTAGGACCTCTTCCATATGGCGATGGACTTGCGTAGTTCCTCTGTGGCTGTTGATTCAGCACATCAGAAATCAGGCTTTCACATGGAAGGTTCCCCCCCACATTTTCCACATCCCCTTCCCCATGGTGCCCATTCCTCATGCCACCAGGGAGCTTTTGTAGGGATCATTTTAATCAGAAGTTGTCATAGTCATATAATATTATCTAGCTATGTCACTTACCGATTTTTTAATCAACCCAAAAGCCCTGCGGTGGCACGTCAGGGTGATGACTACTGCAGGGGGTTGGGACATGGAAAGTGGTGCCGTTTATATGTTTACAATGTGCTTTAAATTTTATTGTATTTTTTTTTTAAGTTGATGTAACCCGCCCTGAGCCCCTTGTGGGATGGGCGGGATAGAAATGCAAAATAGATAGATAAAATAAGCAAACAATGTGTGTGGGTCTGGAAGATCTGAACCTTCCCATCCATGTGGCAGCCACCCAGCACTGATCTGTCCCAAAAGATGGTGGGAAAGCAGGCTTTTAAAGGAATGCGACGAGAGAATCACGGAACAAGAGGTCACAAAAATATACAACCGTGAAGACTTACTAAGTAATAATCAAATTGCTTCTTTGTATAAATAGTGTGTAAAGATTTTTTAAAGAGTGGGGGGGGTCAACAGTGGGAGGGCTTCTAATGTCCTGGCCCCACTGGTGGACCTCCTGATGGCACCTGGTATTTCTGGCCACTGTGGGATACAGAGTGTTGGACTGGATGGGCCTTTGGCCTGATCCAACATTGGCATCTCTTATGTTCTTATGTAATTAAAAGTTACATAACCTACATGTCAGTATCTTTCTTCATCGTTACAGTCTCTCATCAAAAGAACAGGACACAACTCACTGTAACCCCAAAATAATTTTAAATACGCAATCAATATCTTAATGGTTTGCTGGAAAGCAATAATTCATTCTCTAGGAGATTTGCTACCAATTAGTAACTCTCATTAGTGAGATAAGGTGTACGATGCTTTCCACAGTCCATTTCACGGGAAAAAATCCTTCAAGACAACAGTAGTTTAAATCCTTTAAGAAGGCTGTGATTTTTTCTTAAGTAGTTTAAATCTTTTGAGAAGGCAGTGATTTTTTTCCTTGTGGCTCCGCTGACAGAGGGCTAGCTTGGAAACCCCATTTCAATCTTCTTTTATCAAAGACAGAAATTAGTAGTAGCAGCAGTGGCAGCAGTAGCAGAGCAGTAGAAGAGGGGGAGGAGGAAGAGGAGATTGGATTTATACCCCTCCCTTCACTACCCAAAGGAGTCTCAGAGTGGTTTACAAGCTCCTTCCCCTTCCCCTCTCCACAACAGGCACCCGTGAGGAAGGTGGGGCTAAGAGAGCTCTCCCGAGAACTGCTCTTGAGAGAACAGCTATGAGAGAACTTGTAACTGACCCAATGTCAGACCAGCAGCTGTATGCAGAGGAGTGGAGAATCAAACCTGGTTCTCCCAGATGAGAGTCCGCACTCCTAACCACTACACCAAACTGGCTCTTAGGAAGTTTCACTTCTACAAAGAATTACTGCATCCATGACTTATTCAAAAGCCTTCACACAATTCAGCACACAATGTTTCCATTCAACCTGTTGAAAGTCTCATTAGAAAACTGAGGGACATGAGGGGTGGGGGGTCCAGGAGTCTGCAAGATCTTTGTAAGAACAGAGAGTGATCTCACGGCATGTCCATCCAGCCACCATAAAAAAAGAATTCTCTTGGTTTCTTAGGAATGGGAACAATGTTTTGTCACCTCCGGAAAAATGGACCAAATTGGTTTCCCCATTCTCTTAGAGGACATGTGCTGATAAAGCTGCCTGTAGTCACCAAGCTTCCTAGTCACCTCAGATCACTATTCAGAAAAGATGCTTACTGGGTCCTTGGAACTAATTTCCCTAGGAATTCGAATTGGTTAGGTTGCAACAGTGGTATGAATAACTACTGCAGTCAGCATAGTTACCTCCAATATAAAACTGAACTGGTTTAACTCTGTTTTCCAACACAAGAGATTTCAGCATAGAAAGAGAAGAACACAGCATTCACATGCACCATTCATTCTGTATTCATAGACAATAATACCTCATGGATGTTCTCTGCTGAATACCAGAAGCATAACTCTTCTGAGCTATCTGAGAGCAGCTGTTAAAGCTTTTTCCAGGCCCCTTTTCCTATCTGTTCACCTGTCCTCTGTGCAGAAGTCATAGAAGAAGGAGGAGGAGGAGGAGGAGGAGGAGGAGGAGATTGGATTTATGCCCTGCCCTTCACTTGGAGTCTCAGAGCGGCATACAATCTCCTTTCCCTTTCCGTCCCTACAACAGACACCCTGTGAGGTAGGTGGGGCTGAGAGAGCTCTTTCAAGAACTGCCCTTTCAAGGACAGCTCTTGTCAGAACTATGGCTTGCCCAGGGTCATTCAGCAAGTACAAGTGGAGGAGTGGGGAATCAAACCCGGTTCTCCCAGATTAGAGTCTGTGCACTTAACCACTACACCAAACTGGCTCTCTGCTCTCTCTAGTGCAAAGTCCCTTTCAAAAAAGGGGGTGAAATTGGTTAGGACTTGTGGCCCTGTAGAGCCGGCTACCTTCTCCCATCTACCCTCATAGGATATGTACAAATAACAAAAACATTTTAAAACCTGCTGATGAGAGTTGCACTGTAATTTTGGAGGATATAAGAGGAGTGAAAACTTCAGGGGGCATATGTGGCTTACTTTATGTACTTTGGGAACTGCTGTGTCAGTGAGGGAGAGAGAGAGGCCTTTGGGATCTGTGGAATGTTTTAAAATCAAAATGGGGATTCCCTGTGTATATTTTCATCCCACCCTTACTTCAAATTGCCCAGAGTACCTTACATGGTTCTCCTTTCCACATATAAACTGTGAGGTAGATGAAGCCGACAGAGACTGATTGGCCCAAGGTCATCCAGCAAATTTCCAGAGCAGTATGGAAATTTTAACCCAAACTTCCAGGATCCTAGTTCAGTACTCAGTCCACTAGTGGAAGTAGAACACAATTTGAGTCCAGTGATGCCTTTAAGATCAACTAAGTTTTATTCACAGTATAAGCTTAAGTGTGCATGTACATGAAAGCTTATACCCAGAATCAAACTTTGTTGGTCTTAAAGGTGCCACTGGACTCAAACTTTGTTCTGCTGCTTCAGACCAACATGGCTACCCATTGGAATTAATCACTAGTGGAGCTAGTGCGGGAAATATCTACCCTGTATATCAGGTATCAGTAACTAACAAGACAGCAGGGATGGTTCACACATTAATGTATATCACTTGGTTTCCTTGGGTGCAGGCCTTGGCATCATGGGTGATGCCAAGATTGGGCTCCTTCTGATTCTGCTGCAGCCATAAGAACAAAAGAGAAGCCAATGTTGGATCAGGCCAATGGCCCATCCAGTCACACAGTGGCCAAAAATACCAGGTGCCATCAGGAGGTCCATCAGTGGGGCCAGGACATTTTAGAACAGTCATTTTAGAACAGGAGTTCCCAACATGGGGGGTTTCATTGCATAACTGAAGGTAAGCTGTGTATATGCAAGAAAATATTTTAAAACAATATGTTCATTTTAAAAGGCATCCTGTTAAGGAGACCTTCTGCCTGAAATGTTGAAGAGTCACTATTAAAGATATGCATAAACTCATACCTTGAGATTTTAGTAGACTCCACCTCCTGTGGCATCCATTTTGTGGTTGGCCTTGCCTCCCATGGCAGCCATTTGATGGTTGTGCCCACCAACCTGTGCCAGAATTCCAAAGGTTCCTGCTGGCACAGAAAGCTTGGGGAATCCTGTTTATACCAACTACTGAAATCTGAAGATTAAGTCTATCATAGAAAAGGAGTCGTAGCACAGTGATTAACTGAGTATCAGAATATTGAGTGAGAAGGTTTGCAGATAAGTGAATCAAATGCTTCCAGAGTCGACCATTAGTCCTAAGAGCAGTCCTTTTTCTGAAGAAGAAACTCGAAATGATGTCTTTGATCAATTTCTGAACCTGAGACTAGCATTTTTTGGACTGAAAAAAACTGTGTTTGAAGTTGTTACACAGTGGAATGTTGATGTGTTTCAAAATTATGGACATTCAAATGCTAAATAGTTTGTCTAGAATTTCATATTTCTGTAGTTATATAGTGATGATTCTTGGATGGTATATTGAGACATAATATGACAAGTGTGATCCTGTAATGGCATATTATATTGAAAAATACACATGATAAGTCTTTGAGAAAATAATACAGAATACTTATTTTCAACATATTGGTCTTAGAACACATGGATCACTGGATATTCCATAAAGAAAACATGCTATGCTATGTATTTCAGTGTTCCTAAATTAAATTTTAGAGAAGATCAATCTGCATTGTGACCTGTGGCTATGAAGACGATCAGAACATCTGGCCCACAGCTCATTAGTTGCCTGATTTAAGTAAGAAATTTCAAAATGATCTTGGTCACCCAATGGGGTCAGTTATGAATGTATAAAACCCCAAGGAGGAATGTTGCTGTGAAATTAAGTTTATTGGCCTAACAGAATGGAAATAAATGAAAATCCATCTGCTTCTTGGATTTTAGCTGTTCTGATCAGCACTACCTTGCTTGATTCAAGTATAGCTCCCAGATATTTTTAGCATACCTACTTTGCTCAGATATGTAGACTGTACCCTTCTTTCATTATTAATTAAAATAATTTGGAAAAATGGGTGTTTCATAATTATCAAAATGAATGCAAAAACGAAATAATTTCCCTATCTAAACAGCCTATAATGAAAAAAGCATGACTTTCATTTTGTTCTGGTTTTCCCTTGCTGTCTCACTGGCCTAGGGATACCAGTCTGTAGGTGGGACCTGGGGATCTTCTGGAATTACAGCTCATTGCTAGACTACAGAGATCAGTTCCCCTGGAGAAAATGGCTGTTTTGGAGGGTGGACTCTATGGCATTGTATCCTACTGAGGTCCCTGTCCTCCCCAGGCTCCACCCCAACATCTCCAGGAGTTTTCCAACCTGGATTTGGCAACCCTACCCCCATTCCCTTCCAGAGGCCAGGGGAGACCTGGCAACCCTATACCTCCACTCTTGCAGTCCTACCATGAGATGCAAATCAAGGCTGTGTGTGTTGTGTACTGCTGGAGCTTGAGTCAAAGCGAAGGCTCCAAAGGCCTTCAAGGCTACTGGTTGTGTTGCCGGTAACAGCCAATCATATTTGTTGCTTTATAATCCAATAGTTGTACTGTAAATAGTTACTTTGTATATGGTTCGTGTAAATGAAGGATATTAGCTGCCTGCTTCATACTGGTTGTTGTTAAAGGTGGATGTGGTTTCTACAAATATAAATTAGCTTCTGTTGTGCCGGTGAGTTCAGTCTGGTTCCAGAGTTCAATAAAGAAGCTGTTATTGTGAAAAGAGCTGCCTTGTCCAGGCCCGTAGCTAACAACTTTTTTCTCAGGGGGCCCACGTTTTTCTCAGGGGGCCCAGCACCAACGGTCCCACCGCGGGGTGGTCCAAATGTGGCCTCTTTTCCTGGGAATCCGGCCTCCTCGGACCCTCCCTCCCCTCCAGGAAACACCGTCGAGAACTCCCATTGGGGCTCCTCCATTTTCTCTCCGCCGCAGGGCAAGGGAAGCGCCTCCTTGCCTCTGTTTTCCAAAAAGTCTAAACCCCCCCCCTTGTTTGATGGCCCTTAGAGGAGGTGGCTGAAGGGGGGGGAGACCCGGCTTCAGCCTCCTTTTGCCAAAATGGCAGAACAGCGCAGGACCCCTCTGGGCATCCCACCCCGTGCAGAGTGACTCACGAGGAGCCCCATTGAGGAGGCGCAGAAGGCGTTGTGGAGGGCAGCCCGGCGGAAGCTCCTCCTGGAGGGGACCGGAGGACACGCCATTTGCATTCGTCTGCAGCACCGAAGGGGTTAAACCGGCAGAGCCTTTTGCTAGAGAGGCCGAGCAGGGAGTGGGGGGGGTCCGGAAGAAAGGAAAGGGCTTTTTTGCTCCTCGTGTGCATGCACGCCTGTGTGTCCAGGCTTTGCTTCTGGACTGGGGGGGGCTTTGGAAAAGGAGCAGCAGCCGGGAGAAGCGGTGCAGCCCGACCCCCCCTCAGGGGGAGGTCTCCTTAGAAGCAAGTCGTGCACGGGGGAAGGGGGGGAAATAGGATTTTCGATCTTGCAAGGGAGGAAGGTGGGGAAGCAGAGGATGGGGGAGGGGGCCCGCAAAACCCACGGGGAGGCCGGGCCCTGAGGGCCCCACACAGGCTACGGGCCTGGCCTTGTCTCAATACTTAGTAGTGTGTATAGCTTGGTAGGAGATCTTCTAGAATTACAACTCATCAGCTGCCTTAGGAGGTGGACTTAATGGCATTATGCTGTGCTCAGGTCCCTCCCCTCTCCAAACTTCATCCTCCCCAGCAATACTTCCTCTAAGCTGTGGAGTCTTGTGAGCAAAAATTCTACTTTGTGAGCTACTGGCATTAAAGCTATGAGCGAGCAATTTGGCTACTTGCATAAATTAGTTTGCTTTGGAGCCATCCTTCCTGAGCTAAAACAAAAATGGGTGAGCTGGAGGCTAAAAAAACCCTGTGAGCTAGCTCACACTATCTCAGCTTAGAGGGAACACTACTGCTCCCCAGGTTCCACCCCCAAATCTCCAGGAATTTCCCAACCCAAAGCTGGCATCCCTCATTTGGAGGCTTTTTCTCTCTCTTTTCACCCCAATAATCCACTGCTTGTTTATTTAAGAATATTTTACCCCACTTTTCACCTCAGTATGGACCCAGAGCAGTTTATATACACCACACAGTTTAAATAAACTACTTAAATGAATAAAATACAGTTTAAATAAGGGGGGGGGGGGTTATGTAGAACAAGCTCACATCAAAAGGCTTGGCCTCTGGACATGCCCAGGCTAATAGGGGTGAGGAAAAAAGCCTGCATCTGGAACAGATGGCAAGAGAGCCTTTTTTGGGAGGGGGGGGAGGTGCCAGAACTCTCAAGAGGGAAATGAAGTTGTCAATCTGTACACTGAAAACTCATGAACTTTTAAATATTTTTGAAAGAATTTTGTCGAAGAGGTTCCAGAACTCCATTCCAGCATGTTCCCCCAGAAAAAAGCCTTGGATGGCAGCCATCTTCCCACAACTCTCCCCTGCTGAAAAATTCCCATAATCCCCACCCCCAATTTGTATCTAGGTTAAGCAAACAAGCTATCTTTTTCAAATAAGAACCCTGAACACATGAGGAGGCAGAAACAGCTGCTGAAATACAGGAATCAGTTTTGCACATTGCAAGATGAACTGCTTGAATTTTTGTTATTTTGAAACTTGTTTTCACACCAACCTATAACACGTACTTAAGGAGCACTAAGTAGGATCTAATGCAACAGCTGACCTGTAATTATTATAAACGTGATAATCACAGGCCAAAGGGCACAGTACCATTGACTTCAATGAGATTTATACAGGAGTAACTGGATGCAGGATTGCAGCCAAAGTAAATTTCTACTTGGCCTTTCAGACAAAGAAGGTTTTATTTCACACATTAGGCAGAAATCCAGAGCAGGCAAGAAAATATATTAAGGCTCTCTCAGATGACAAATACGTGGATAGAAGCTCCTTTCAGCATCCAATGGTTTTGAATGCTGTGCTGGAGAATCATCACAGCCCGGTTCGAGCCTGGTGTATTTCTCCTTTCTCCAGTTCCCAATGGATTAGTTTATTTCACAGAAATCAGGAAACACTAATTGAGTTCTTGGTGGAGATAAGCAGAAGAGAAATGTTCTCAAATGCAAACATGACGGTGGTCTCTGCCCTACTTACAACCTTTTGCAAATGCAATTTATTTTTACCTTGGAAAAAATCCCTCCTCTTGCTCTTGTGTTTCTCGGGCCAGAGCTGTTTATAAGCTATTTAATTAAAACCAATTATTGTGAAGTGATTCCACTTTCTCTTCTGTAGTCCCACTGCTTTACTTAGGAGTGCTCTGAATTTACATCAGCTTGACAAAGCACCAAACCAGTTACTAAAACCTCTTTATATATATATATCTGGTGTTCATTAGTTCATATTAGACGATTCATTGGTTTGATTTTCACTTCAGTGACTCTTCTCATAAAATCTAGTTAGCCTTGATGGTAAGAACACGTATGAAATGAAAATGAATTAAAACGTCAGCCAAAAAAAAAAGTCTTCGTAGCCGACCTTTTTTGCTCATACTTCATCACTCTGCATTTGTATGTATAAGTCGTGTATAAGACTCATGTACAAAACTTGGGAGGACAAAAAGATTAAACGTCATTAAGTTGAAAGAAATTCTTCCATATTTTGTTCAGAGCTCATTTACAGAAGCAGGTGTAGAGTCAGCAGTTCCACACAAGGAAGTCTTCGCCTTTGAATGAGCTTAGGAGCATAACAGTGTTCTCCAGTGCCACAGTCATTAAAGGTGTCTCCCTCTTTCCATTATAAAGTTATATGTTTTCTAATTGACTTTATGTCAGGTCAATCAAATCCACCTTACTTCCCATTAAAGTAACTGCTGGCAGGATGCATGGTTTAATTTTTTTTAAAAATAGACTTGGGTAAATTGGGTTAGTGGTCATACCTGATTAAAACTGGCACGTTTTCTTTTTGTTTGTTTTTTATGTGCAAGAAATTATCCATACATGTATTTGTATATAGAACATCCAGTGCCACCCTAAATAGAGTTACACCCTTCTAAATCCATTGAAGTCAACAGGTTTAGAAGGTGTAATTCTGTTTAGGATGGCACTGACTGGCACTTAACATCCACATCCAAATGCTGGGTACACAGTAAAGTAGTCTTCAAGATGTGGGAGACTTGGTCAAAAGTTGAAGTTTAAAAATATTTGCTTGTCCTTATAATGCTAACTGTATACAATACACACACTATCACTATTGCTAGGCTATCTTATTGGTACTTCCCTCTCAATTCCCTCACAGAATTTGCACTTTTTTATGTTTTCTGATGCTCACACAGTCCTTCCCAAAACGTTATAACACATGTGGCAGACAAGCAAGCAACAATAACATGCAGGTTTTAGCATTTGGGGCCAGAAGTTTGCATATCATGTCCATGATATAATTGTCTTTTAATCCTGATCTCCATAAATACCAGGGCTTTTTTTTTGTAGAAAAAACCCAGCAGGAACTCATTAGCATAATAGGTCACACCCAACAGCAGAAACTCATTAGCATAGTAGGTTACGCCCCTGACAGCACAGTTCATTAGCATATTAGACCATACCCCCATGCCTTCCCTTGGCTTGCCCAGGTGCCCCATGGCTGTGGGGAGCCCGGACAAGCCCCCCCTTGAAGGGAAGGGAAGGCAGTTTAAACTGCCTTCCCTTGGCTTGCCCAGGCCCCCCGACCCACCAGTCTTGGAGTCACCGGGGGGTCACTCTCCAGGCCTTCCTTCTCTAGCCCAAGCACACAGAGGTTTTGGCTGTAGTGGGCATTGCCAACTCTGAATCCAGACGGAGCTCCGTTCCTGTGCATTCCTGTCCAAAAATAGCCCTGATAAATACAATCTTCAGGGCTGTGCAGGTCAGCATCTCTTGGTGCTCTCAGCAAACAGGGAAAAGGCTTCGTCAACTACCTGGGGCACCAGTTGGTTTCATCCTGCAGAACTTCAGAAAGTTCTCTTACTATTATGATGGTGCCATCATTTGTTCCTTCACTGTATCCTTAGGTGCCACTGACAAACTGAGGGAAATAGACACCATTACGAGACTAGGACATGGGGTATGTTTTACTACACATTACTGAAGGCCGGACATAGGACCTGACATTTTTTTTCTCAGCAAGCCCAGGCTTATCATATTAGAATCATAGAATCATAAAGTTGGAAGGGGCCATACAGACCATCTAGTCCAACCCCCTGCCCAATGCAGGACCAGCCTAAAATATTGTTCTGCCCTGAAATCTATGGGGCTTACCAGAATCAAGTAGAAAATATCTTCCAAGGAAATTCCATTTCTCTGTCCCCCTTAATTCTTTCTGATGTGTTCAGATTTTATCCTCTCCAAAGAATAAGGCTGTAGTGCATTTCCCCCCCTGTGCATGGACATGCAGTGAAATGAAGTGTGCAGGCATGACATCCCCATTTGTTACTGCGGAAAAGGTTCCTCCATTCAGACAGAAAATTAACCTTTTCTTCATTATGACAAAATATAGATTTGTTTCTTTTTCTTATGAGACCATGTTAAAAGCTCAGAACTTAGGTGTAATTGCTGGGGGATCCATGCTGAACTACAATCCACAGCTATATGCCATCAGCTTTTTATCTGGATATATGAAGCAGGGAAGTAGAAGCAGTCATACAGTCCCTTACACACAGCAGTTCTCTGCCCACACTTGTGCGCACAGAAGATGCTCCCTTCTTAACCAGATGCAAAGACTGGAAATGTTCCATGGGGCTGCTAGCTTGAAAAATTCCTGGAGATTCTGGAGTAATGCCTGGGATGGTGGATTGGGGGGTGGGGAAGAACTCAGTAGAAATGTGATACCCTCTTTCCGAAGCTGTCATTTCCTCCTGGGGAACTGAGCTCTGTTGTCAGAAGATCAGCTATAATCCTGAGAGAACTCCAGGCCCTACCTTAAGTTTGGTAGCACTAGCCAGAAGGGTATGTGGCAGGCACAGCTTGTCATGTACCATCGAGAAAGGCGATACTTACACTGAAATTATCTGGTTGCAAGAGAACCCTGCCCTCTTTGCATCTGATCACCCACTTATTTTCCTTGATCCTAAACTCCAGAGTTTTAAAATTCTGTCATAGAACAATATGTCTATGCACAACTGGAGGTCTTTCCACTTCTTCTCCACTGTGTCAAAAAAGCAGCCATCAATCATTATCTTCCAGACCCTCAGGAACCTTAATATAATTTTGTGGGGGGGTTTAAAGTAGCTTGGGCATTCTTTTCTCTGTATAGGCCATACTCAGCAACCTGCTTAACTTAATGGTAAATCCAGCTTTTAATTGAGTCTCTGATTAGTGTATTTTGATGTATAAATACAAACTGAAACTTTTCAGGGCTCAAGGTGACTTGGCATGACTATCCTTGGACTTTGTGGTGTTCAACTTCATGCACGCATGCAAATGTGAGGTAGGAATTTTCATATTTAAAAAAGGCAAAAAAATTGACATTAAAAAAACTGATCTCAAGTTTCTTCTCCGTTTTACTCTATAGTTTTAGGTTTTGAAAAATGTCCTGGTAAACCTCTTGAACTCTTAATTCCTTAGATAACACAGTATTTCAGCAGTGGATCATTTCCCGATCTTAAACAGTAGAAAAGAGCAAGAGTCCTTAAAGACTAATAAAATATGTGGCAGGGTATGAGCTTCTGTGGGTCACTGCTCACTTCTTCAGATACAGCTAGAATGGGAATCCAGCCGTCCTATTTATTGGAAAGTGTAATGATTTCAGATGCCGAATTACATTAACAGGCAAATGACAATAGCAGGTGAATGACAATAGCAGGTGAATAACAATAGTAGGTGTGATAGCCGTGGAGAAATCAGCATTGGTAATAAGACAGGAAACCTAGGTCTCGATTCAGTCCAGCTGGATGCAAACAAAATTGGGGGGGGGGTGTCAATCTGGAATGAAATTGACATGAGATGTAAAGAAAACATTTTCCCCTTTAATGCTTTAGTGAAAAAAGTTTTGGGGGAACCATTTTGGCAGTCTCTGGAAGCCTAACATTAAAATGGCAGCTGAGCCACATGGACCTTCTGTGAACCACCAAACTTAATAATCACTTGGGAGCAGTCCATTTGGAAAACAGAGTGCACTCCACACAGGACAGGCTTTAAAAGACTGCCAAGTTTGTGACTAGTGTGCAGGATCAAATGAGAGCATCACAAAGAGAAAACCACACAAATTTGCAAGGAAGGGCAGGAAATTAGCATTACTATTCAGCTGTGCT
>NW_015164703.1:227438-234384 GCF_001447785.1 Gekko japonicus
CTCTTTCCCATTTTTCACAGTGGCTTATATCACAGCAGAGAATTCCCTAGTGCTCTGCAATGTGGAAAATGGAGCTTTGCAGCTGCTTGTCCATTTCAAAAAAAGTCTTGTCAGTTTCAACATTGCTTTCTCCCTTTGCCTGTGTTCCTTTCTGTTCCCTTTCATTCAACAAATGCTAAAATGCATGCACAAAACCTGAATCACATGCTTACTAGATGTAGTGGTGACAGGGCAATTGTGTAAATTTTTTAAAAAGCCTTTGGACACCACCCCCCACACATCACAAGTGACGGTCCACCCTGATTTAGAAAAGTGCATCTTTAAATTGTAGCTGCAGAATAAATATAGGGGGGGGGATGGTGCGTATGGTGGGCACAGAATCCGAAGTCAAGATTAAAGGCTTAGTGCTCTGAAAATCTGCAGGAAGATGTGTGTGCGTGTTGGGCCTTCTTTTTATGCATGCTATGCTGGTTTATCACAAATGGTTTATATTAGTGTTTTTTTGCTCTATATCTTTCCGATATTTTACTTTTTATGAAATTATGATAGAAATTTTAAAGTGAAGTTGACATTTCTATAAATGTTTTGATTAGACATTTCATTAGACGTTTCAAAAACGGAGCAAAAAGAATGAGTCAATTTTAAACCTTGCCACAGGGATATTTCTACAGCAACAAAGGACAACTTGTATTGTTTCAGCTACTTCTTAAAACATTTCCTGTCTTGGAAGGGTATAACACAGACAGAGCTCATTCTTTTGTAGATGAGGTACAGTCAGAAGATTTATAATCTAGACATGTGTCAATGTGAATGTGGACCACTGTACAACTGGAGACCATATCTACACTAAAATAGTCAGGGCATAAAGGGGGGGGGACCTCCTTCTACCACTTCAATGCTAAAAGCTGGTGGTTTAGCTTGAACATCCATATTAATTAATGTCCCCATTTGGGGTGGTGAAGTGCCCAGTGCAGCAGCAGGAGCACAATGGGGCAAGACATGCCATCACTTTCAGTTGCATAACAGGACGTTACCTAACACATTGCTCTGATGTTCTAGTAATCCTCCAAATCTCTATTGTAAAACCATAGATTTTGGAGATTGCTATAGCATCATGGTGATGTCATCATGTCAGTTCAGTTACACAACTGGAAGTGACATCACAGTATCTCACAATGCCACACAATCCTTAACAATGCCCCCCAAGGCTCCCAGGGCTGCCAGCAAAGGGATAAAAGACCTAGCAGCAACCCATACAACAGTTTAAGGGATCTTTGGAAAAGTGATAAGTAGGCTCTAAAAGTAGGGATGGGCACAAACCAGGAAAATGTGGTTCAGTTCATAGCATGCACAGTTCACAGACCACAGACCGTCATGAACTTTTTTGTGCTAGATGAACTGGTTTGGTTCATGAAGTTTCTGATGTGGTAGAATGCCATCACCCTCCAGCATGGTAGAGACACCAAAGTTGCAGAGGATCTTAAGCTGACTCTCCTCTACCCACTCTCCAAGATTGGTCATGATTGGATTGATGGTGTCCAAGTTACAGCTTCTCAAAGAAGGTGCCCCAAGGAAAGTGCTTCCTGGGAAAATGACAGGCACAGGTTCAGGAAGTTCAGGAGTGTATGGAACAGATCTGTGCAATCTAGAGACACTAAACTTGCAGTGGACCTCTGGATGGCTCTCCTCTACAAATCATCTATATTTAGTGAGGATTTGGTTTAAAAGATCCGAGTTACCCCTCCCCCAAGAAGATGCCCTCATCCTCCATTGTTTCCAATGGAGGACCAAACAACAACAAAAGCAAGAGAGATAGAAGCCCAGAAGAACAGAATTAAAATCCCCAGGAATCTCTGCAGTAGAAACTGAATGGGTGCATTTTTGCAAGCCCAGCAGAACCAGTGCAATATGCCCAGCAGAACCAGTATGGCAATCCAAACCCAACAGGGTTAAATTTAAGCAAGGAAAGTGCTTTTTGGGGAAATGTCAGGCACAGGTTCAAAAGTGTATAGAATGGACCCCCTGCAAGCTATACACACCAAACGTCCAGGGAACCTCACCCTGCCACCCACTCCTTTACAATTTCTCCAAGATAGGGGTAGATTACATTTCTGGGGCTACAGACCCCCGCCCCCCCCAGGGGCAGATTACATTTCTGGGGTTAGTTATGACCAATCAGTGCCCCCAAGTCCCACCCACACCCCTGAGACCCAATTTTTGGTATGGCTTGTTCCCCTACTTTTTACATTTGTACACCTCTTTGTGGCTTTAGAATTGGTAGAAGAATTCTGAATTAAACTAATATGAAAAGTGTAGTGAGTCACACTAAGGCAGAATTCAGAGCAGTTTCTTACTCACCCTAATCAAGGGCCTTTAGCCTCAAGGATCTCAAAACATCTTCTGAAATAATTTGATCCTAATAAATGACCCAGATCTCCAAAACAACAAACAACAGCCCAATTCCAATCTTAATGACCAGAGAGGAAGATTCTTGGACTTCTCCAGTCATTACAACTACTCAGTCATATCCAACTTCCAAATCTCTCCAAGGGAATGTTTCAGGCACTCTCCATACCCAAGGAGAGAACTCTCCTCTACCACATGGACAAACTATTTCTTTTCAGGCTGGTTCATCTTGGAAAGATTGACTTTTAACACACATTCCAACACCCCTTCCCCTCCTCAACATCTGTTTAAATTGAATTATTTGAATTTTATCATATTTTAATGGCTTTTTAAAATTTATATGACATGTTTGTTTTAATATGCTGTTGTACACCCCCTGAGCCCTGTTGCAGGGGATGGGCAGTATAAAAAAAATCGGATTATTATATATAAAGCGTTATCCCTCAGCTCCAATTTTTGCAGCCAGTTTGGAACTCATCCTTTTACCCCAGACTCTCAGTTGGCCTCTTGCTTCTCTACTTCACAGACCTTGCTTTTCTACATTCTCATAATTCCTCCCCCACCCACCGGGTTGTTCACTCCTTCTCTATCAGATCTTTATCTGCCATGTTGGTACCTTCTCCATGGAACAGATTGGCAGAGGAAGTAAGAAGGGCCCCAAAATGTATGTCAGGTTTTGTCAGCTTTTTAAAAAGCCTCTCACTTGCACTCAAGAAACTAAAAAAGAATGCTACTTAAATATTATTAGGAGGGTAGCCATGTTAGTCTGCAGTAGAAGAGCTACATTTGAGTCCAGTAGCAACTTAGAGACCAACAAGATTTTCAAAGTATATGGTTTTATATCTACAGAAATATGCACCAATTTTATGCAAGGATAGAACTCCCTCCTATATTTCTATGTATATATCTCCTTTATTTGCTTTGGCACAACAGTATGAGAACATCCATTTAATATCGACCAACCAAAACTAACACTGTCATTTGACTGCATATTGTTCCATGCTCTCCATTTTCCCTGAGCGTGAAAAGTTCCAGGCACAGTAATACTAGGTTTGATTGCCTTTTGGATGGAAAATCACTGGAGACCAATGGTGCACTTTGTAATATCTATTTATTTATAAAGATTTACATGTTGAACAAGGAGTCAGTTCTGGTCTGTGATCCTTTGCTTCAAGTCAGGCTCAAGCATCAAACTTCCTTCTCTGGGCGATTCTGCATCTAACATTCATTCCATATTTTCTCAACTGGGAGGAAAAGTACAGCTCAAAACCACATCCAAATATCTTGGGGCAACACCGTACTGACTGCAAAGCCACCCCTGAATGGCCATAAAATGGCCTTTATGCAGAAGGTTCGATGAGATCCAACAAGCAAAGAATTCGAAAGTGGCATGGAGTGTGGAAGCTATCATAAAACCCTATAATCAATGGAAATGAAACCAGCATGCAGTGCAGAGGGGAATTTCCGTTCCAACGTGGGTTTTGTAAAACAACAGAGGGAAAAGCCAATGCAGAATCAGCCTCTGACTGCTACATTCCAACTGCTTACTGTTTCCTTCCTGGCACACTAATGCCTAGCAGAACAGAATCAAAGTCCCAGAGAACCTCTGCAGTAGAAACTGAAGGAGGGGGGCATTTTTGCAAGCCCAGTAGAACCAGTGCAATGTGCTTGGCAGAGCCAAGTGGACTAAGGTGAAGCCAGGAAAGAGCTTTTGGGGAAAATGTCAGGCACTGGTTCAAAAGTGTTTAGAATGGACTCCCTGCAAGCTACACACACCAAGTGCACAGGAAACCTCACCCTGCTGCCCACTCTACAGTCTCTCCAAGTTGGGGATGGTTCCAGTTACAGACACAAACCCCCAAAAGCTCTCTCCGGTACCCTCTATGGAAAAGACAACTGCAGTTGCAGGAGTCTATGGAATGACTCAGGGACAAGCTAATGACATTAAACTCACCAGGAAACTTCACCAGGGCAGAGCCACCCCCACCGCCAGTCACTGGAAGCAAGGCAAGCATCCCCCTTATGCTCGCACATATACCCAAGTCTCCAAAGACAGATTTGGAATGACAGAAAGACAGACATGACAAATCTTCTGACAGAGGCTCCCCAAAGAAACCCAGCAACAGCTTGGTCAGCCCCCCAGCCCCACCAACATGCAGGGGAAGCGTGCCCACAACTCTCACAGCCCCCTCCTGAGCTCTACTCTACAGAGGAATGGCTCTACTCTACAGAGGAAACACCCACCTGTTGAGGTGGCTGGGCCAGGAAGATTTGGAACAACAGAAAGGCAAACATAACAAGACTTCCAACAGGGACTCCCCAAAGTAACCCCACCACAGCTTAGTGGGCACCCTAGCCCAACCAGACAAGGAAGGGAAGCATGCCCACAACTCTCATAGCCCCCCCCTTCCAGGGATGAAACACTGCTGTGCATTCTTCTGCTCTACAGAGGGAATGAAATACCTGTCTAGCTGGCTGGGCTAGGCAGATTTGGAATGACAGAAAGGCAGGCATGAAAAGACTTCCAACAGGGACTCCTCAAAGTAACCCCATGACAACTTGGCAGGCAACCATGGCAAGCACTGGAACCCAGTGAGGCATGCCTGCAACACTCCCAGCCCCCCTCAGGCCCAAACACATAGATCCTCTGGTCACGGCCCACCCCTAGGTGAAATTTCTGGTTATTCATCATTAGCAGAACACATTGTACAAATAAGAGCTCACCTGTTGTGAATTGTAGAAAGACAATGGAAAGGGGTCGTCAAACGGGGGCTTGCTTGTATAGGCAGATGTTTGTTGAGGCAGATGTTTGCTGAGGTGGCTGTTTTTCGAAAAGATAGGGATTGTCTTATGAGGTAGATGTTTCATGAGGTAAGTGTTGGGTGAGGGAGTCCACCTCTTTCCAAAAGACAGGGATTGTCTTATGAGGTAGATGTTTTATGGGGTAGGTGTTGGGTGAGGGAGTCCACCTCACCCAGCAGAGGCAGGCATCCTCCCACCCAAGCGCCAAGGGTGCAATCGACAGGCCAGATTGCCCAGAGAAGAGGAGGAATGGGGGTGCATGCAGGGGAACAACAGGAGGCCTGGATCTTGCCCTGTGAGGTCCAGAGAGAGGTAACCCAGTGGGGGGAGGTTGAGCTTGAGGAAGCCCAACTCGTCCACCCTGGCCTGGTCCAGGTGGGAGCAGTGGGGGCTGAGAATGTCTCCCAAGCGGGAGTACAGCCGCTTACTCTGGACACTAGTGGGCGGGCAAGAGAGGAGACTCATGGCCACGCAAGAGAGGTTGGACTAGATGGCAGCCTTGCATGACCAGTGCTCCAGGTGATCACTGGAGGCAGGTACAGGACACTTGGCAAGGTACTCCCTCACCATCACCTCTGCTGAATCCCCCGCCATCACATACCTGGCATCCCCACTGCTGCTGACCTCCCAGTTCAGCACTGACAGCCAGTAGTGAGGCTTCTTCCTGGTTCGGCTCTTTGAGGCGTAAATGCCACACTGTGCCTCCTACTTCTTTCCCCCCAGCCTCTTCCACCTGCTGTCCCCTCTGGCCACATCTGCTGGCCTGCAGCCTCCACACTTCTTTGCAGAGCTCACACTTTGATTGCACAATCTCTGCATTCTGGAGAGCAATGCTGCCTTTTATCCAGGGTCACACATACAGGACAGATTATACTCCCCTTCCTTGCAGAGAGGATGCAACCTGGTGGTGATGCCCAACCTCTGTGCCAAGGCCCTGACCCATGGGGGAACAGCTGGCTCCAGTTTGAGGACAATTTTACCACAGAGTTTTGCCCTCAAACCAGAGTGTTGCTGCGTGACATCCCTGACATGATGATACCACTTCCATGTGATGTCATTGCATCAATGGCATTGCTGTTTTGGGGGCAGAGTCTTGCCCCACTCCCAGAAGGCTCTCTTCCACCACCACCCCACTGGCATGGGGTGAGTACCTGGCAACCCTACTCCACCAGGTTACTTTGTATTATGGCAGTGATGTTTTGCACTGTGTGGTCTGCATCCATCCCCTGCACATGGAGTAGAAACACTTTGTAGCCCAATAGCAGGACTCCTCCTGGGACCTGGGCCTTTCCCCAACAGTCCAGACAGAGAGGTCCTCTGATTGCCACCAGTGGGCTGTGAAGAAAAAGTAGCCATGCTGCTAGCTGCTCCAGAGGTGTACCATGAAGTGCTCAGTTTTGCCTTGTACCCCGGAGAGCTCAGCCTTGACCATCGCCACTGTGGAGTAGTGCATGTTGGGCAAGACTCATTGGTGCATGGTCTTCCATGTTACAGAAGGGAGGGAGAAGGGTTAGCCATCCACAACAATCATCTCACCGACAAGGCAAGTGCCTGCTTCCTGGGCCCTCCATGTGGTCCTTCTGGATGGCACTGTTGGAAGGTGGCCTGCCTTGATGTCCCACCACCCATGGCACCCTGAGTGTGGGGAGCCTTTCTTGGAAGGGCATCCTGCTCCCCTCTGCTTCTCCCTGCTAAAAGGGAGTGGGCCTCTTCTTCCTTCGACTGGCTGCCACTCTTT
>NW_015164703.1:234394-285731 GCF_001447785.1 Gekko japonicus
CTCTTTCCTCCCACTGACTGCCTCTGTCTAGAGGATGGAGGAGAACAAGTGTTGGGGGGGGTTGCGTCCCTCCAGACATGGGAGTGGCACACCTGGCACTCTGCTACACAGTGGTCACTGGAGAGATTGCGGGAATGTTTGCAAATGGCACCCCAGGACTGGAGAAGGTGGGATAACTCCTTTCTGGCAATGGGCTGGGAGGAGCCATGGAGGGTTGTCCTCAAAACAGGAGCAGCAACAGGGAGTTGTGTGGAAGGGGAAGATGAATCACTGCTATCAGCTCCTCTCCGAAGTCTCTGGGCAGTCTCTGGGCAGTGCTAACAACTATTTGTGGAGAGCCCCAGGAACAGATCAGGGAAAGGAGGCTCCAAGACCCTGTTGATCCCCTGCTAGGGATGGGCTTCATTGGGCTGGCAGGATGGGTTTGGTGCCTGGGGACTAGGGACTGTGGTTCAGGTTGGTGGTGGAGGACATCTTCCCCCCATGACAAGCATCCTTTGCACCCACTTTCAACCTCATGACACAGAGATGTTTACAATCAGGAGGGGTGGAAGGGTATAAAATGTGGGTCCTCAGCTGAGGCACCCAGTAACCTCAGCCTGCTCGTGGGGAGGGTGGGGTAAAAATGTCAAAAATAAATAAATAAATAAAATAACCAAGCCCCTCTGCTCCGTATGAGCAAGCAGACAGGGTGGCTCAAAGTCCCAAGTCCACCTAGCACCCTCCAATCTCAGCAGGGGAGAGGAGTTCACAATGGAAAGGTGGGTCTTCAGCTTAGGCACCCAGTAGCTTGGCATGAGCAGGGAGACAGGTGGCTCAAAGCCTTCAGTCTACCTAAAAACCCCAAACCCCAGCAGGGGAGAGGAGTTCACAATCAGGAGGGAATGTGCTCTGCTAATCTTCTTTTAACAAGTTCCCTGCCTCTCTGTGTAACTGCCAACAGAGGCGAGGAGAAGGTATGGAAGTGAGCAGAGCTTATATATAGCATTTTGATCCCACAGAGCAAAATGGGAACTCTGTTATTGGCAGCCAGCAGTGCCTGTTAAGCTTTGGAGGGTTCCTATTGGTGTTTCCAAAGCTGGAGAATTCCACCTCTCTTGTTGCCTTGGAGTTTTGTAACAGTTTAATTGAGCGGAGACAGTCTAGTAATGCAGTCACTCACAGACCTCCATGAACTGCCACGAACAGCAATCAAAGTTCATGAAATGTTTGTGCCAGCAAATATCACTTCGTACCACAAATATCACTTTGCAAACCAAGAACCAGCCAAAATTCGTGGTGAACTTTATTTTGTGAGCCGGTTTATGCCCATCCCTACACATGCCTGAATGTTCCTCTATACAAACATGCCCTGTGCAGGTAAGTATAGCACTAGAGGCCCTGGAGGAGGAGTGTTATTGCAAATATTATCCTATTTCTTTCTAAGCAGTTGTGATTCCTGCAGAAGTAAAGTAGTACAGGGCAGTAACAAGTTTAACACTATGTCTGCTGTTTGTCAAAACTGGGTACATACCCCTGATCTCAGCTTCCACCATGCAGAAAAGGGTGACCTTGTATGGTTAACAACTAACAAAAGCTTCCTGAGTTATCACTGATGAGTAGATCATTACCAAAGATTCAAGTACAAAGGGTTGTCAATTAATATACTTGAAAACGTTTTGGGTATATTCTGCCTGAAAACATTTGGGGTATATGCTGCTGGATGTTATTCTCTCTGAAATCTGCTCTTTCCAAAACACATGCCATCAGAAACACACTGGGATAGGGAAATGCGTATCTTTTCATTGGCTTTCTAATCAAAGTTGGTAGTCAGATACAGTATTAAATTATGCCCTCCAGAAAAGTGATAAAGCAGATGTTTGGAAAGCATGCCGTGTAAAGATGCAGGAGGGAAATCTTGAGATTTCCCCCCCTCCCCATTTTCCAGCATCTTGTCTTGCGGTGTAACTTCTGTTTTAGCCCTTTGCAAAAAAAATCCATCTCATAATTTATACCTCCTGCAAACAGATTACCCAGGGGCTTTGTTAAGACTCCCTTCTAACTAGCTTAGATTATATAGACTGTCTGTTGCTGTGTGGATAGATCTATCGGGGTGTCTGTCTGTAGTTTGCTTCCCATGAAATTAGCATGGGTTGGTGGAAGCGTTGTTTTCATTAATTCCCCCCCCCATGCAAATTCCTACGAAATGAGCATCGCACACACTCAAGTATGCTTGTGAAGTAAACAAATTATTCCCCAGGCTGTAACGTATTTGTGCTGAGGGCCTTTCTTGTTGTAAATTGGGAACAACAAATATGACCTCAGGGGGAAACTGTCATTGGCTTGCTCCTTCAAGTTGCTTTGATTCTGGCCATAGGCAAACTAGCAATTGAAATCTGCCTTTGGGGCTGTCTCTCTCAAGAGCTGGGAGAAGCCTAAGAAAACGTGGCTCGCTCACACACACACTGCCATTATTCTTAATCGCTCTGCCTGTTGCCCTTTTTTTTCCCCTTCACGGGATGCCGTGCCGGCTTTAGATGTTGCGTACCTGTAGTGGAAAACCACAATGACTCCCACTGCTGCCGTTGCGCACATTTCAAGCAGCCACTCACAAAAGGAAAAGAAAAAAAGGAACAACAAGAGCTCAAGATACCAGCAGGCACTTAATGAAGGCAGGGGAGAAGGACTGAAAAAGAAAACACCGACTCTGCTGCCTGCCAAGCAGCAAGGGCACTTTTCACAGCAGTTGACTTCTGGAGTTTGGGAGCCATTGTCTTTCAGCTCCACATAGTCCATCTCTTGCTGGCTGTGGAATTGGGCTGGGGGTAAACAGCATCTGCCCACTTGGAAGGGACATAAGGCTGAAAGAGACTGTTTAAGGTATTTTTTCACTCAAGCAGACTCTAGTTGGGTCTGAGACAAACCTTTTGGCATTACTGCTCAGGCTCAGCTCAAACCCAACCAGGTGGAACACAGGTCCAGGAGGCAATACCCATTGCTTCCCATGATAGCAATAGTCAGGAGTAAGAGACATATGATCACCCTTATGACATAAAAGCACTATGCTGGGTTGGCTTGGAAAGGCCACCTGAGTATTGATCTGAACACCACATCTCATGACACCATTGCACCTGGATTCCATCAAATGCATAGCTGGATATTCCTGCATGAGCAAAGGCTAGGCTAGAAATGTTCTCCCTGAGATCAAGTTTTCGGCATGTGGGGATTTAAAAAAAAATGCAACGGAGCACGCATTTCTTTCTTTTTTTATGGAAGTTATCATGTCACAATGTTTTTAAACACTTAAAAAAACAAGTTGGGTCAACTAGTGACCCTAGCTAAGGCAGCATAGGTCCCACCTTAGCTGTATGCTTCCTAGGTAATGTTAGGGATTGTTCTACTTCCTCCTTGCATAGCACTGCCATGGCAGCTTACTTAAGAGACTTTGTATTGATATTTTGTATACTTGGCTGTTCTGACCTTGATGGACCAGGCTAGACCGATCTCATCAGATCTTGAAGCTAAGCAGTCTCAACCCTGGCTAGTATTTGAATGAGAGACTACCAAGGAAGACCAGAGTTTCTACGCAGAGGCAGGCAATGCCTTGAAAACCCCACGAGCGGTCACCATAATTCAGGTGCAACTTGGCAACACTTTCCACCACCATTCTTGGCTGGTTGCTGGTTGTCAGCTATGACAAGTTAGTGTTTCCCTCAACAGACTTTAGCACTTGAGAAATGTTGGATGCTACCTACCAGGTATACCTAATAGTCAGGCTGAAGATTATATCAATATTCAGGTATTCATATGAGTTGTTTTGTGGATCGGTGTCAGAAGTGTACTTAGGCTGTGATCATACGCACAATTAGACCCAACGTAGGCGTGAATGCTGGGTGGATTTAAAGGGAGCGATAAGACAACAACATCTGGGAAGTGTCCCGCAGCCGTCGGCAACCTGTTCTGCTCCACTGCAAAGCGGAGTTAAAAGACACGGGGGAAATCCGGTAGTAAATGGGTCGCAACAGGCCACGGACAGACTTTCCCCTGATTGATTGCTCCAGCATGCTCTCATGCCGTCGGGATGGTCTGATCAGGCCATCCCAACTCCATGCCATTGTTTTTTCCCCCTTCGCAGTATGCGCATCATCGCAAACTCCATCGAGAACCCTCAGTGCAGAGGTGCGATTCATCGATTCCTCGTTTAAGCGCATGGGAAACAAACAGCACCAAAAAAAGACTCACGTGCAGTTGCATCTGATCACACATTGACAGGCTGCGCCCACAGCTTCAAAGGGAGGTGTGATCTCCCAACTGTGGGTCAAATTTCTCTGGAGGCTATAGCCTCGCTTCCCGCCCCCATTTTATCTGGCACGTGTGACCACACCCTTTGCATGTTCCTTACACAGATTAGCATGATCTTTCTGGGTCTATGCTCTACCCTTGAGATCAAGCAAACTAACTTACTGTTAGGGGCCTTCAGAGGCATGCAGAGGTCATTTCCTGCGGGAGCGCACAGGAGCGGAGCTCCAGCAGTAAGGAGCCCAGGGGGCAGGCAACAAGCCCCACCCCCTGCTCCCAGCAGCCCTCAGTCAGGCCACGGGGACCAAGAAGCAGCCAGGTAAGTTGCAGAGCCCCCCCAGCCTGCCTTCAGGTACAAGCTCTCCCTCCTTTGCGAGGGCGGATCTATGCATCCCCCCCATAGCTAGCAATCCAACACAGTCCAGTGGAGGCCTGAGCGGTGGGTGTTGCCTTCTGACACACTTCCGGTGATGCCAGGAGGTGTGGAATATGCAAATAAGTTATGCTAATAAGTTATGCTAATGAGCTCCTGAACCTCTTTTTCTATGAAATGACCCCTGGAGGCATGTAACATATTTCCAAGTGCCACCCCAGTGGTCACTGCTGTACATGAACCCTCTCTCCACATCCCACCAATCATACTGACCGATTTTTTTTTGCAAGTGAAAAATGATAGGCTGTAAAATATTTTATTTCCGGTAAGATGCCTAATTACTCTTTGAAAGAGTCTAACGATGATTTTGATGAATATCATGAATGCTCAGAAGTGACACATTCAAAAAGAGCTTTTTCCTCGGTTACCAAAACATCAACTGGATGAAAACATCTTATTTCTCTCACTGGCATCTATTACAGGTTTTTATCCCCCAGATATTTTTGTCCGCCTGTTTGAAAGAAACCAAATCCTATCTGATGAGCTGGAGGCATCCCCCATCATTACAAGGCTCACTTATGAGACTGAAATGTCATACGCACCCAGAATGGGTGAGAGTGGGAGAGATTTTGCTGCAATTCAGGAAGATAATGATCATCATAATAATTGCACCTACACTAGAGAAGCTGTAATACAAATATGAGACTAGAGGAAAATATATGTTAGGGATTTTTAACTTCGCAAGGGAAACTACATTTTTGTTGCATCTGATATATGGAACTCTGAAGATCCTGCAAAAAAAAAAATTGTAGGTGAAACCAGAATCCTGTACAGTAGCGTCAGAAAACATCACGTTGAGAACTCTTCAATTTCTCACACCTTTCTCAAAAGTCCCCAGTGGGGAATCCAGTAGTGACAAACTCATGCCCTTGCAATTCATGTTTGGCCACCTCTGTGGGTCTTTTACGAAAATTTATAGCCACAGGGATGTGTAAAACAGATTTATGTGCAATAAGTAAACTACATATTAGGGCGTCAGATTAAGAGGAGAAATCCAGTAGTGACAGACTCATGCCCTTGCAATCCACGTTTGGCCACCTCTGTGGGTCTTTTACTAAAATTTATAGCCACAGGGATGCGTAAAACAGATTTATGTGCAATAAGTAAGCTACATATTAGGGCGTCAGATTAAGAGGAGCCTCTACATTAAAAAAAATACTAAAAAATACTAAATTTCTATTTTAGAGGTAATACTATGGGGCCTCAGTCTTAAGCCTTACATAGTTTACTGCTTCAGTATGTCTTAAATCAGCTCTGGTTTATTCACCCTCTCTTCAAAAATGGATCAATGGTGAAACCCAGAAAGTAGGGTTGCAAATCTGGAGGCCTGGAGACCTCCTGGAATTACAACTCATCTCCAGATTACAGGGATCAGTTTCCTGGGAGAAAATGGATGCTTTGGAGAGTTGACTCTATTAGATTCTACCTCAACGAACTTGCCCTAACCCCACCCTCCTCAAGCTGTACCCCAGGAATCTTCCCATCCAGAATGGGCACCCCACCAATAGGCCTAGCCTGTACCCAGCAAAAACTGTTGTGCACCATAATTTTTTCTCAGAATCCTCTCAGCCCACAAGGGCTCCATAGCAGATGTACAAGATATCTTCCACTGATAAACTGATGTGGTAAAAGTTAAGTAGTACATTTAAAAATCAGAAAATTTGGTGAAGCTCTCAGATAAGGATGGCTGCTGCTTTAGCATCTCCATTACCTGGCATACCTGTTTTGGTCCAGAAGAGTTAAGTGCCTCCATAATTAATTTGCCTGTTGTGAACTCATCCCCCCCCCTCCCCGTCCTTCATGACTGAAAAACAAGGGATTTCTCTTGATCTTTTTCTAGGAGTGTGGTCTGAGTCTCCTGTGGCCATCCTGGAAAATATTTTTTTAATTCAGTGGAGGAATTTTATTTTATTTTTACTTTGAGCCGTGTTGCTTATCTGGAATAGCCTTGGTTCATTGCCTAGGTCAGAAAGTCCATAGTACGTTCTCTCAGTTGACAGAACTAGTGTAGTACAAGTGGGGACCCACAACAAAATGTTGTGTATTATTAATATCTTTTTCATAGTATAGTTGGTTACTGTTTAAATGGCTTTCTTGCAGTACTCGATCTGTTAGCTTTTGGGGATTTTCTCATTCTAGCAGGGAGTGCTCTTTTGTGAGGTACTTTTGGCATTGTATCATTCTGTATGGTACTGATGAGGGGTTGTTTTCTGACAAAAAAAAGGCAGATTCTTTCAATTGTCCTGAGCCGTGCCCTCTTAAGGGAGGAGGCAACTCTGTGATAACCTTCTGTAAAGAGAAGGGAGTGATAGTTGGAGCCCACTTTCCCCTTTTTCCCTTTGTTTCCCCCTTTTTCTTTATTGAACACTGGAAAGAGAGCCCTCTAGCCTTGCTCAGTTCCCTTGTGCATAGTCAGCCAGCTGACTGAAGTTGGCTTCGAAGAGGAGTTTGCCTGGGAATTACAATCACTTTGTTTATGTGAGGTGAGATTTCAAAGATTGCCTTACGGGGTACTGCAGGTCTTAAGGTGCAACAGGTGTCCTGTACCATTCTCCTTCTGAGTGCTCTTGCCAAAAGCAGCTGTTTAAATGGCTATTGGTTTATCAATGGATCATCCTGAGGCTCCTTTGCTTGTTCCATCTCTTGCCTTGCTGTGGAGAATTGTGTAGTTGCAGGGCTCTAGTCCTCTTCAGCCCGAGATGAGTCCGCATTCACCCACAGCACCACAGGGGACTGTTGAGAATTAGATGTGTAGACAGAGACTTAGAGGCTAAACTGAATTGGGAATCAGCAAGTTCCTATCTAGTTTTCTCTGGCCACAAACTCAGTAGCAGTTAGACAAGTGCAATCTTTCTCACCCAGGTCTATATCTACACTATGAAGACAATAATACTGGCCTAGGGTTGTCAGTGGTGGCTTGGGAAGCTTCTGGAGATTTAGGGGTGGTGCCTGGTGAGGGCAGAATTTGGAAATGGGAGGGAACTCAGCAAGGATGTAATGTCACTCTAGGACTTTCATTTTTTCCCAAAATCTATGGTTTTTGGCCACAGTCTGCTCTCTGAAGCTGCCTTTTCATCCAGGGGAACTGATTTTTGTAGTCTGGAGATCAGTTGTAATTCTGCCAGAATTCCAGGCCCCACTTGGAAGTTGGTAACCTTACTTACAGAATTATTGCAGGTCTCCCTGAGATAATGCACAAAAAGCATTTTTAACATTCTAATACACCATATATGCTAAGTATGCTATTACTTACCAGGGTGTCTCATTCACACAGCAATCATAGCATAGTTACAAAAAGCAGTACAAGTATCCAAATGTGTTTTCGTTCTAGCCCTCTTAAGATGCTTGAAGGAGGTAAAATTGGACAAACGTCTTTCCCACCATTTTGCATGTGTGCAATGGGTTTCAAACCAAGCTTGCTGTGCAAACACTAGAGATGGGGAAGATGATTTTTTTTTATTTCTCCTCCTTGCTACAGCTCTCAGTGCCAAGGATCCCTGACACTTAGCAGAAGGTTATTGGGCTGTGTAGAAGATCCTGTTGCATAAGTTTCTTTGACTTGCAAAGCACTTTCTGCATCACAATGTATTGCCACAATCACTGAAGTCTCATTGACCAGGGAAACAGTGGCCATGGCTACAGGAAAAGCCAGTTGCACTGTACTGCACCAGAGGTCATTTCGGGGGGGAACACGGGGGAATGCAGGGGGGTGGGGCACATGACGAATCCCCGCCCCCTGCTTCCGGCCGCCCCGCTTCCAGCCCTCATTCAGCCAGGAGGAGGCAGGAGAAGAGGGAGGGTAAGTTGCTTCCCCCCTAAAAGACAGTTGCCCTATACTGCACTATAAAGAAGGAATCCAGAGAAGCAGACTGTTGAACAGCCACAAAGAGGTCAATGAACAGTAAAAATGAACACAAAAAAACCCCCCAGTTCCTTGCTTGCAACTGACAAACAGCACAGAGCCAAAGTGGTGGATGCTCTATCTCTGTCACAGGCTGAATTCCCTCCAGTTTGGTGTAGTGGTTAGGAGCGCAGACTCTAATCTGGGAGAACTGGGTTTGATTCCCCACTCCTCCATATGCAGCTGCTGGTGTGACCTTGGGTCAGTCATAAGTTCTTACAGAGCTGTTCTCTCACAGATAGTTTTCTGAGAGCTCTCTGAGCCCCACCTACCTCCCAGGGTGTCTGTTGAGGGGCGGGGAAGGGAAAGGGATTGTAAGCCACTCTGAGAGTCCTTTGGGTAGTGAAGGTTGGGGTATAAATCCAATCTCTTCTCCTTCTCAAAAAAATTTTTTATTTGGTTTATAATAGTCCTACCAAATTTAATCCAGCCTTTCTAAAATGTTTGTGTATTTTTTCAAGCTGTAGGATCTATCTGACACAATTAAATTTGACCTCTCTCTTTCTCTGATTTTGTACATGTACCTACTGGCAAGTTCCAGTTCCAGTTATAGTGCCAAAACAGCACCTGTATGCATGAGCATCTGGGCAAAAATTAGTTATGTCTTTGGAGGGATCTTCAAGGCTGCAATGAGATAACGAACTATGGAGAGGTTGATATTCTTCTCTTTACCAGCAACAGATATATTGGATGGTAACCAGGAGAACATACAGGGAAGTGTGATATTAATGGAGGCAAAAAATGAAGTTATTGGGGAATATAAATCAAAACTAAATAAAAAATGAGTGAGTGACTCCATCTCCGTGTTTTCACATGGACAGGTTCTCTGTTCCAATGGGCTACCTGAAAATCTACTGAATACTTTGTTAAGGGGTAGAGCATTGTGTTGAACTAAGAAGAAAAGTCTTCAATATGTTGGAATTGTTTAAAATTTCAGAAGCTCTGGAAAAGAGGGGGTACTCAGTCTCAAAGAGGGTGCACATGTTGTTTTTAATTGCTGCATAATTCAAGGTGGTCCCTTTGTTCTAGGCTAGTAATTGTTCATAACTAAAGAAAGATCTGAAAGAAAACTAGAGTAAGAAATACACAGATATAAGAGTTTTTTCTTCTACTAACTTTGTCCAGGACACAAAAGGATCAAGTCCATTTTAGAAGGTCAGGAAGAAAATCCAGGTCTAGCGAATAAAAACTAAATTTCACCATGGCCTTCTATACCATCAAAGAGACAGAAGTAAGGCCAGCTTCTAAATACTAGTTGGAGTTTGAAATGCAATTAGGTGCATGAAAGATGACATGGAGAAATTTTGATTATAAAGATTCAATTTTGGAAGAGCTGGAAACCAGAGTGGAGCCCCGTAGAACAGAAATGATCTAATTTTTGCTTGGTAGACTTCCAGAGCAAAAGGTACAAATTGCCCTCTGGAATGATAAAAAACTTGTGATTGCTGCTAGATGTACTTTGGTGGGACTCTAGGAGACAAGAATAATGACATTTCCAGTTGTTAGAAAAGGCAAAATGAAGGCCTAAATACCTGAAATTAGACACTTGCTCAATCAAATGCCCATCCAGAATCCATGGGTCTGCTTTTTTCCATGATGGGTATTTCTGGAAAAATGTTGTTTTGGATTTGGAGTAGTTAATCGGAAACAGATTGTTGTGGCAATAGGAAACAAGGGCTTGGAGAAAACATCTTAGTTCCACCCAGGGGTCATTTTGTAGAAAAAGAGGTGCAGGAGCTCATTAGCATAACTCATTAGCACAACTTATTTGCATATGCCACACCCCCTGACATCACCGGAAGTGTGTCAGAAGGCAACACCCACTGCTCAGGCTCCACTGGACTGTTTTGGATTACTAGCTATGGGGGGGGGCGGAACGTGCAGATCTGTCCTCTCAGAGGAGGGAGAGCTTGTACCTGAATAAAACTTGGTCTTAAAGGTGCCACTGGACTTTTTTGGACCGGGGGGCCAGGGGGAGCTTTGCAACTTACCTGGCTGCTTCGTACTCTGACTGAAGGCTGTTGGGAGCAGGGGTGGGGCTTGTTGCATGTGCCCGCCCCCTGGGATCTTTACTGCTGGAGTTCCGCTCCTGTGCGCTCCTGCAGGAAATGACCCCTGGTCCCACCCTTGAACAAGAAAGATGAGCTGCATCATCTGCATCACATAAAAGTGGAATAGGATGTGCAGCCAGACTAGGAACGTGAAAACAATTAATTTTTAATGTATTTGGGGTCCTATAAATACAAATTATATAGATCTGATGACAAAATACAACCCTGTTGAATGCCTTTTGTGACAGGGACTGGGTTTGAGAGGCAACTAGTTGTTGGACATCTTGTTCTCATGGTAGTTGAAATATGTAAAGAGACAATCAGATGTAATAATTGTTCAGGAATTCCCTACCGGCCTAACCTAACTTGATCCAAAGCCTTGTGCATGAGATGTTGTCAAAGGCTGCCTTGAGGTCCATAAAAGTGGTAAACAAATTCTCCTTAGGATATGATGTATAGTTATCAGCTAGAAAGGAGAGTGTATATGCATGATGTAATGTCAATGAACCCTTTTGAAAGCCGATTTACCTACTGGCATGTAATGCCACATCTGAGACCATGTATTCACAGTTTCAAAGGCCTTACTCCTCGATGGCACCAAGTTTATTTTAGATCTTGGCTACTTGTCAGGGTGCTAGTCTGGACTGCAAAATGCACTTTCAGCCCAATTATATCTGGAGTCCTCAGGCAGGGATGGTCTGTAATGCAATTTATTTTTTGCATAATGCCGGGTGTTTTAGGTGCTTGATAAAACTATGAATGACAGATCAGTATTATTATATCCTAAATTACATTATAAATGATGTGAATGGAATGTGATTAGGTATGGAGTCATTTAGCAGATAGGAGTATCGCATGTCCTAAAAAAATTCT
Organism: Gekko japonicus; assembly: GCF_001447785.1. Lineage (NCBI taxonomy): Eukaryota > Metazoa > Chordata > Lepidosauria > Squamata > Gekkonidae > Gekko > Gekko japonicus. The sequence goes on from NW_015164703.1 coordinate 245,931, forward strand.
CTAGAAAAAGTATTGGTAAAGAACCTCAAAAGCTCATAATAGTGCTGTCATACCAGATAGATCGGGATGTGAGGGAAACTTAGCTGGAGAAGTACTGATGCTAACTACCAGGCCTCGGTTCCTGCCGGAGCGCACCAGAGCACCACTCCATCAGTCAGCAGCCCAGAGGGCAGGCACATAAGCCCCGCCTCCTGCTCCCACCAGCCATCACCAGCCTGCTCCCACCAGCCATCAGTCTCAGAGTGGCTTACAATCTAATTCCCTTCCTCTCCTACAACAGACACCCTGTGAGGTAGGTGGGGCTGAGAGAACTCTTTCAATGACTGCTTCTTGAAAGAACAGCTCTGAGAGAACTGTGACTGACCCAAGGTCACCCAGCTGGATGCATGTGGAGCAGTGGGGAATCAAACCAAGTTCTCCAGATTAGAGTCTGCCACTCTACTGCCAGTTTGGTGTAGTGGTTAAGTGTGCGGACTCTAATCTTGGAGAACTGGATTTGATTCCTCACTCCTCCACTTGCAGCTGCTGGATGACCTTGGGCAAGCCATCGTTCTGACAAGAGCTGTCCTTGAAAGGGCAGTTCTTGAAAGAGCTCTCTCAGCCCCACCTACCTTATAGGGTGTCTGTTGTGGGGAGGGGAAGGGAAAGGAGTTTGTAAGCTGCTCTGAGACTCCAAGTGAAGGGTGGGGTATAAATCCAATCTCCTCCTTCTCTTCCTCCTTTTAACCACTACACCAAACTGGTGTACACCATTTTGGGTCCCCACTTGGGACAAAAGTTGGATATAAATGAATAAATAAGTTCCTGTTTCCTTTGTGGGAAGCATTAACATCATATTATCCTTAACGTGTGCCATTAAATTATATCCAAGTAATTAAATGAGGGAAATCATTGTCAATGGATGTAGTGATAGCTTTAAAAGGGAACTAGGCAGATTCAGAGGGGGTGAAAAATGACTAAAGAGAACTTCCATGTCCAGAGACATTAAACTCCCACAGTACTGGTGGTAGAAGACTGTGGAAGGCCTTGGCTTCTATGAGCCAAGAGCGAGCCACTGTGTGATGATCTAATCCAGCACAACACTTCTTAAATTCTCATGCATGTATTCAAGGCAACCACATTGCTGAATGTGCATTGCAGTCAATTATTTAATGGTAAATTGCCAACAGCAGTTTTCCCAAGGCCAACAAGTGAGCTTCGCATCATACTGATATCTCCAATCTTGTTTCCCCAAACTAAAGACTCTCAGCCCAGCACCCTGCACTACTGCTCAGTTCCTACACAAAACAATCTACATAGGCCCCCAAAGTTATAGCCCCCCCAAAGAAGGTGCCCCCGAGAAAGTGCTTTCTGAAGAAATGACAGGTGCTGGTGCAGGTTCAGGAGTGTATAGGACAGATCCTGTGTAAGCTAGAGACAACTTCTATACATGACCTCCAAATTTGGTGAGGATTGGGTTTATGGGGTCCGCATTACAGCCCCCCCAAAAGGTGTCCCCATCCTCCATTGTTTCCAAGTTTGGTAAACATTTTGTTTGAACAGAGAGAGTCTTTGTGGAAATGCATCCTTTCACAAACCAACACGAATCTCCACAAACTGCTTGAAAGTACATGGAAAATATATGACGGTTGATCTACTATGAACTTCAATTTGCAAACCATGAACTGGCCAAAATTAATCACGAATTTTAGTTCATGAGCCAGTTCATGCCCATCCCTAGTCTACTTGAGACACTGGTGAGCCAATGAGACTCAGACTAGACAATACTGCACTTCATAGAGCAGCGGTCTGAGTTGACTCAGTATACGGCAGCATCACAAGTGTCCAAGGACTCTTTTTAGTGAACAGTAATGCTCTGTGTTGTTACCACTGTGTTTTCCTGTCCCCACTCCCCATTACTGACTGCTTCCGTGGATGGGGAATGCACCATGTTACAACATGGAATAAGTGTTGCCACATGTTAAGAGGGCACAGAAGAGAATGTTGCCCAGCTTGCCACATTCAGCCTTTAATCCTCTTCCAAACTGAAGTGACTTTAAGGATGTGCTTTGTCAGCAGTGAATAGAGCCAGAAAGGTCAGTCGGAATGTGAATGGCTAAAGTTTTTCTATGTCAGGCAACACAGACATGATGCTGCTAAATTATTAACTGGAATTCGAAAGCAATATCAGGAAAACAGACAAGAAGCATTGGGTTGGGAGGGATATCTATAACGAGACCTTAGACTGAATGGCTACTTTTTTGTGTATCTCTTGGTAGCCTTAGAGAGCAGCAGTGGAAACATTGCTCAGATGATTCTAAGCTTGAAAGCAAACTTCAGTATCAAAAGTTAAACCTAACCTTTGACCCCCCCTTCCCATAATAAGTAAAACAGATGTTCAATGAAAAATCCCATCTTCCCTGGTACTGTGAAAAGGTCTCCATCCCCATCTGTTTCCCCATGCAGAGAGAGAGAGAGAGAGAGAGAGAGAGAGAGAGAGAGAGAATAGGAAAAATGACCTGTGCTGTGCGTTCCCCCTGTTGCGGAATTAGGCTGGATCGAGCCGCAGTCCCCTGCTAAGCCTGTTACTTTAATTTCTATAGTAAATAGCCTTTAAAGTTGAATCTGTGGTTCTGTTTCCCAGGAGGCTTCAGGACTGTGCTGGTTCTGTGGCCTACTGGTACCGATAACCCTGTACATGATTTTTGCCTTCGAGGGTGTTTATACATTCCAGGAGACCGTGATGCCACTACCAGAGTCTTAGTGTTTAAACAGAGTGTATCAAGTAGTGTATCAGAACCTAGCATCCTTGACTTTCTGAGAGCTTCCTGACCCCAGAGATCGAAAGAAGGGGAAGGATTTGGGGTGGCCAGGTCTCCTGCTATAAACCTTCTGCTGCTGGGCTCCCACTCGTCCGGGCTCCCACTCGTCCAGACTCCTGCTGCTGCTCGGTGCAGCAGCAGGAGCAAAAATAAAGAAAAAAGCAGTGTTGCGGTGAGGCCATCATGTCACAGCAATGCCATGATTTTACATGGAAATGGCATCACAGTGTCACAGAAACGCTGTTGGGATTTCCCCAATCTCTGCAGTTTTACCATAGAGATTCGTGAAATCCTTAGAGCATCACCACAACACCACAATGTCACTTCCTGATACTTAACCAGGGGTTATATTATAGTGTCATTCATTGTGATGTCAGTCCTTCCACTCCCCTCAAAGGTTCCCAGATATTAAAAGTGGCAAAGGATACATCCTGCTTGTTCTGTCACTGTGGAGAATAATTGTATACCCTCCTCTGGTCTTCCCTTGGTAAGTTGTTGGAGGAGAAATAGGATGGCAGAATTTAAATACACACAGAGAAAATGGGGAGGGGATAGGTGAAATGTCAGCCATGACAGGGGTCATGAAACTTCTTATGCCTCTCATCTCTTTCACTTTCATACCAAAAGAAAAATAATTGTTGTATTCTGTTTCAAATGATAATGTGTGCATTTTTCCAATTCACAACAAAGGTGACTCAGGTTTGCTTTTTTAAGCTGTAGCACATCAAATCCATTAAATAACCATAAGGCAAGCCCATGGTAAACTTATCTATATTCAGCTGTAGCAACAAAAACAAAGAAAAACAAAATGCTAGGGTGCTCCATTCTTGGTTAAACTTGGCTTGAATTGCCATATGCAAAGGGATTACTTCATCAGATTCATGAAGAAAGAGAGGAAAGCCATTCTGTGCATAAACATTGGAGTTGCGGGTACACTGAAGGATAAACTGAAATACAGGGATGAAAACTGATGAGAGTGTGACACACTCTGCTTATTGGAGCACTGAACACTCTGTACAGAACCTAACTAAATGACAGCCACTTTATGCAAAGCTGTGTTTTTTTAGCAAAACCTTAAATGAGAACCTGTGAGGGGTGCTAGCTCCCCTTTGAAATGAGTCACTCTAGGCTGCACAGTAAATACAGACAAAAATACACATTCCCCTCTTAAGGATTCAAGATATGTTTACTATGACTTCAATGGATTTATAAGGGTGTAATTCTGCTTAGGATGACACACTTAAGAACACTTTCCTGGGAGTAAGCTCATATGAATAGACATGAGTAGGATTACCAGTACACCCGTTCAGGATTGCTGTCTCAGTTCCAATTAGCCCATTCATTCTCTCTGACCTAGATAGGTGTCTCCAGTTAGGACTCAGACTTTACCTGTTTAAATTACTACTAAACCTAGTCGGACCATGGTGGCTTAGAGGTTAAGATGCTGAGCTGCAGACCGGAAGGTCTGTAGCTCGGCAGTTTGAGACCCTAGTGCCACGTGATGGAGCGAGCTCCCATCTCTGGCCCCAGCTCCTGCCAACCTAGCAGTTTGAAAGCAAGAGATTGCAAGTAGATAAATAGGTACTGCTTCGGTGGGAAGGTAACAGCGTTCCGTGCCCCTTGGCATTTAGTCTTTGGACAGCACTGGCTCTTCGGCTTGGAAACGGAGATGAGCACCGCCCCCTAGAGTCGGATTCGACTGGCTTTCAAGCAAGGGAAACTTTTACCTTTGACCTTAAACCTAGTCCACAATCAATTTGTTCCTTTGCCTGTCTGACACTGTCCTGCACTCTTCAACCCAAAACCTTGATTTCATTCGCAGTCAATAAGCAACATGATCTTTGTCAAGCTCTTTCACGAATGACACCAGACTCTGATCCTGCAGGCACACGATTAGCTCTGCCTTCATAGCTGAGGATCCCAGTATCAGAACATTCTTCTTCAAATGCTCAGAAAGGCAACCTCAGTAGCTGGACGTACTTTTTTTTTTTTTTTTGAAGTTTCATGTTACAATATTTTTAAATTTTTCATTTTAAGCCTCATGGCCTTGATCCTAAAACAGGAGGATCTATTTTCTTCATTTTGTCTCTGTAGAAACTTAAAACAGATCTCTTCAACTTTTTAAAAGACTGGCAAACTCTTATTTATGTGTTTGTTTTAGGGCTGCCGAGTCCCCCCGGGGGGCGGAAATCCCCCCGCCCCAGAGGCCTGTTCCCCGACGCCGGGGAATCGGGCCCCAGGGGGAACCCCGCCCCAGCGTGCACGTCACAGGGAAGTGACGTTATGACGCCGGGCACGCTGGGGGCGGGGCCATGACCATACAAGGGAAAACTCTATGGTTTTCCCTTGTATGGTCGTGACCCCGCCCCCAGCGTGCCCAGCATCATGACATCACTTCCCTGTGATGTGCATGTGGCGCGCGCGCGCAAAGCGCACACACGCACCGGGATGCGAATGGGAGTCCCCCGCCGGCAAGGTAAGTGCCACTTGGCAACCCTAGTTTGTTTGTTTGCTTCACAGGTTGTTTACTATGGAAAATATTTTGGTTTTGAGTTTCCAGTGTATCTTTTATTTTTATTGCCTTAGGATATTTGATTCACGTCATAACAATATATAAAAAGAGACGACACGATACAGCCAAAGATCCCATTTTTGAACCCACATTCTTTCAATAGGGGTGTCAAGCATATGTTTAAAATTTCCTATTGAAACCAGTATAGTTTCCAAAGTGCCACAGCCCAAATCCCCTCTTCTTAGGGTTGCCAACTCCAGCTTTGGAAATTCCTGGAGATGTGGGGGCAGAGACTGGGAAGAGGAAGCCCCTTAGTGGGGATGTAATGCAAGAGTCCACTTTTCAAAGCTGCTGTTTCCTTCAGGCGAACTGATCTCCATAGTCTGGAGATCAGCTGTAATTCTGGGGGATTTCCAGGCCCAGCCTTCCCTCTGGGCACCTGGAGGGAGGGGGAATGATCTGTCTGAAGTTTCAGTCACAGAAGTCTAGTATGATTAGAAGACTGGCCCTCGCATTGTGGTAAAGCACAGGAATCATCCATCCTGATATTTAAGAAATGAAAACTTTAATGTAAACCACCCTCTTAATCTCGGTGGGATTCACTTTTAATTAGCCCTGCACGGAATGAGGTACTTGGGTAAAAACAATGCAACAAATTTAAACTGGAAATAATCCAGTTAATGATGTTGGTTTTACCTTCTCCCTTTCTAAATGATCCCAGAAGACATAGTTCTTTGAGGATGAGTGCCCAAGAATGTGTTTGAGGAGATTTCTTCTCTTGTGCTTTCAAAAAAAAAAAAACCCACCAACCCTACCATTCCAAAAGTTCCTTGCTGGGGAGGTGGGGTGGGGTTGTTGTTGGATATTCTGGTTTGTAGAATTGTCATGCAAAAAAATTGCATCTTGCCACATTCCAGACTTTCTTTCAGTTTTGGACTCAGAGCTCAGTGTTAACATCCCTCAAAGGGTAAGTGAACCAAAGGGGGAAGGGTACCCAGGTATGAACAGTGCAAGGTGGAGGTACCAGATCCAGCCAAGATCCAATCCACAGTCTCTTAAGGTCAAGAGATCTTTTCCCTTCAGCTTCAGCAGCATTTAGACCTTGGTCTGTACTAACAATAAAATCCCCACAGAGCCAATTTAAATGCAATCAAATGTTGTACAGGGAGATGCAGTACAGAAAGCTGGTGGGGGTGATGTTTCCTCTGATTATTTGTGCTGTTCTGCTGCATTGCAAGGACCAGTGCATAGGTTTTACAGGTGGTAATCAAAATAACTTGGGGGGTAAGGTCTATATAATGAGAGGTTGCAGGTACATCACATGCAGAAGGGATTCTATTTGCACTGCACTGCAGGCATTCATTTACACTGTTCAGCACAAACATATATGGTATACAACTTCCACTATGCTAACACAAATCAGAAACAAAACTGATGTCAATAGAACAGTACTATAGAAAAGCCAAATTTGGACTGAGAGTAAATTTTCCACTCACAGAAGGCAAGGTGTAATTTCTGCCAATTCCCTCTTCATCAAGCAGACCCCTGATTTACCCCTTGGGCCATTCCTGGGGGGTCCCCTGTCCCCCAGGAGCAACATTTCCAGGAGATCAATGCACTGCTGTGCAAGAGAGTGGCAGGAAAGCTCTGTTCCATGGACAGAAGTGCCTTCCAGAAGTGGAAAATTTAAACTGGATCCAACCCAAAAAAGGAATTAATTGGTGGCTTCTGATGAGAATTACTGGTATGTACTGACATACAGTTAAAGACTGTAGAATTTGAATGAGTTAGCACTTTCTGTAAATCACTAATGGTTCAACAAGACAAGACAGCTGAATGCATCACATAAGACCTAATAAAAGTAGTCTAGTCTGGTTTTTTCAGACATTCTACTGTCCAAATGGCTTTAAAATCTTATTTATCTGTTCTGTTCATTTATATCCTACCTTCCTCCCCAATGGGGACCCGATGCTGCTTACATTGGCCTCCCCTGTTTTAGCCTTACGACAGCCCTATGAGGTAATTGGGCTGAGTGTGGGCATAGCCCAAGGTCACCAACACAGAGTAGGGATTAAAGTTGGGTGTCCCAGATCCTAGCCCAGCATTCTAACCATTACACCACACTTTGTACAACATAATGAAGAAGGTTCTTCTTTTACTCCTTGACTGTTTGGAAAGTGAAGCTGAGAGGTGGGGAGTTCTCTACAGCCATGCTATTCATGGGGCTGACCTTAAAGGGTATTCATCCGCTTCTTCAGGTGACCTGCATGGAAGGCAGCTTCCAAAGAGGAGTCAGTCACCAGGAACCTGTTCCATAGGTGGCCTTCTGGAGACAATGCAAAGTTCCAATTTTAACTAATTAAGGATTGAACAGTGATGGGCATCTCTACTTCTGCTTGGTTCATAATCGGCTTGATATTGACTGGCGCAGCATAGAGTCTGAACTTCAGATCGGGAACTCTCCAGTTCAGAGTGGTCCTCTGGCAGGAACCCACCCAGTGGCTTCAAGGCAGCCACTCTCTTTCAGGCCACTTTCATTCAACCGTTTGCAATATGGGACGATGAGGGAAAAAATGCTTTCCTTTCTTTTACCCAAAGTTGACTCAGAGCTGTACCTTCTTGGATTGCCCTATGTCATTTTAAGACCTCATCTCGCAGACTGTGCAGTTCCCTTCTTTCAAGGTTTCCCTAGATTTGGCTCCTGCTCCACAGAGCCTTAAAAATCACAATTTGGGGTAATTTTCAAGCTCTCCATTAGCTGTGATGAGCAAAAATAGACAGTCTAAAAGCAGATAAACACTTGTCATTATTCTGTGATTTCCTTTGATGAAAGATTCTCCATCATTCAACATCTTTTTGCACATGTGCCTACAGAGTAGCCTGAACATTGCTTTGTAAGAGCACATATTTGGGGATGGAGAAGTATCTCTCAGGGAAATGCCAGAGGATTCATAACATATCCAACATTTTGAGTTAAGCAAATTCATACTAGGAACCAGGTAATTACTAAATACAGCAGTGACCTCCAACAAGGCTCTCAGGCCGCTGCACAGTAGCTCCTTCATTCTCTTAAAGAGGGGTCCCCACCTTTTTTTGAGTCTGTGGGCACTTTGAGAATCTTGACACAGGGCATTGGGTACAACCACAAAAATGGCCACCGTGGGATGCAGAGCTAACCATAAAATGGCCACTGCAGGAGGCAGAACAGTGCACAAATGCACACACATGCACACAGAGGAAGCTCAAATAGAGGGGACAAGAACAGTAATTTTTAAATGCACTGGGAAAGAGGAAAGAGAATAAAATGATTATGGTGACAACTTGTGTTGAAACAATGTTATTTTAATCTGAACAGCCAATCAGATCCCCGGTGCTAATCAGGAGCCCTGCTGGGTGGTGGCCACACCTGGCCACTCTCATTTTCTAGGAACACTTGGCGGGTGCCAGGAAAGGTGTCAGCAGGTAGCACATTGGGGATCCCTATTCTAGAAGACCCAGGGAAGGAAGATGGTGAAAAGATCTGCTCTACGCTTCTTTAAAACCTTTATTTCATAGTATTTTATTCTCTGTGCTGCTTAGCTGATAGCTTTATTTCTGGCTGTTTTCATGTTCTGTTTCTAGGACAGAACACAACTTGGAATATATACTGGGGGGGGGAGGTGGAGTAACTCAGGATATTTTTCATTGCTCAGAAAGAGCCCTCATTAAAGAAAAGGCTGGCAACCTTGGAACTATAGTAACGTACCTAGTTTGGACCCTACAACATTGACAGAAAAAGCCTGTAGACAAACCACTTAGTACATGCTTTGCATGCCAAAGTTCATCATCCATGCAAACTTGGAGTATTCCCAGCTGCTATTTGAGCAGGCAGAAAATCCTCAGAGGTGCCAGATGGTTTGAGGACTAGAACATCAAAGATCTAGAAAAATCTGTATATGGGGAAAGGAGGGCGGGGCTGTGATGCAGCAACATGGTTGGCACCAGGAATAGCTCCTGAGTACCACCAGCTCTTTGTTGTTTTAGAGGAGTTCTTGGGGGATCCTGACCTCCACTGGACCTCCTGGAGGGAGGTCTGGTGCAAAGGACTTGATTTGGGCCCCCCGCTTGAGGCAACAAGCAGGTTGATGCCCTGGATCGTCCCAGTCACAAGCAATGAAGCAGAGCAGGGATGGCAGCTATAACTGCATCAGCTGTGAATGCCCAGAATTAAGAGAGTTATATTGAACCTCATCAGTAACATCGATGAAGAAATCCATTGTAAGTACCTATAAAAGCAACATCAAAGAAACTGACAACCTCTTGGCAAAGCCCCTTTAAAGTTTTTAAAAGACATGGGAAGGAAGGGTGGAACCCCCCCCCCTTTTTTCTTCGCAAAGTGGCCAGGATCATTTATGTAAAAAAAGCCGATTTGAATATCTCCTGGGGCAAAGAGGGTCTATTGTTTGAGCTTCTACAAAAGGATTATAACATTTTTATTGGAAAATAGAGATTTCTAGAGTTAAATTCCTTACTCTTGTGGCAATTTTTAATGATGTCACACTTCATTGCTGAGAACAGAGGAATCTATTTTGTCTAGAGCTGCAAAGAATGTTAATTGTGTGAAAGGATTCTTGGTTGTTAACACTTCTGTGAGAAGCACTATTGGTAAACACGGTCAGCTTGAAAGACTCTATGGGCAAATAATCTGCAGAGCTTTTGAGGCTGGACTGGGATTTTTGCTATTGCATTAAAATGGGTGACCAGGACATACAGTGTCCATAGACAGTTCTATGGAAAGCAGCCTGCTGCAGTTGTCATGGGAGGAGCTTCAGACTTTAATTTTTGATGCAGTTAACCAGGCTGTCAACGAGGCGTTTGAGCCAATATTTGTCCCCCAAAAAAGTGTTACTTCAAGCAACAAAAAGGAATACCAGCATCAAACAGTGCAAGAAGCACTCAAGTGGATCTAACATACAGAGAAAAGGAACTTAAATACCAAAATGGGCTAAATTTAGAACAGCACTGATTTAACTTACAGAGAGGAGCCCCTACAAGAAACTGGACAAGACACAGAACAGCACTACATTCAACTTGATTTAACCTACACTGAGAATATCAGATCTACAAAAAGTCTGCAAAACTCTGGAATCCTCAAAGTGATAAAGGGAAAAATATTCCAGAGAGAAGATGGAACAGAGTCTATGGAATCCTTAAATACCCTAAAATTTGAATATAGATGGCGAGCACTAAAAGAAATCCTCTCTACTTATAAGGGAAAAAGGCACTGAACCAAGACTTTACGGAAAACAAAAAAGTTACAAAAAGAAGAAAAGACTTAAGCTCTATAAATGAGATGGGTCTAGGGAACCTTTGTTTCAAGTGTAATTGATTAAAGCGGGCCAAGGAACCTCTCTATACATGTGACCAGTGTTCCCTCTAAGCTGAGTGAGTGTGAGCTAGCTCACAGTTTTTTAGCCTCTGGCTCACACATTTTTGTCTTAGCTCAGGAAGAATGGCTCCAGAGCAAACTAATTTAAGCAGCAGCCAAATCGCTCGCTCACAGCTTTCATGCCGGTCGCTCACCAAGGAGAATTTTTGCTCACAAGACTCCACAGCTTAGAGGGAACATTGCATGTGACTGTTTAACACTGGTTATAATTGAATTTTTTTCATATATCCACAAAACAACAGCACACAAGGGTTAAAATGTATAAGCAAAGCTGATACTAAGAATATAAAGTTGTTATTAAGAATGCATTTTGATACAAGAGACAGGCTATAGAAATTACTTTTATTGATGTCAAAATAATTAGTATAATTAGAATGAGAAAAGTTTGTGATTATGAATCTGGAGAATGGTATAAATTTAGTTAATAGATAATTTTAGTTTATAGAAGATTATTGTCGAATGTTTAAACAAAAGAGAATTTATCATATTAATTAATAGAGATGTAGAAATCATAGACCGTTGTGATTATGTAATCTTAAAATATATTCATAGCTAGATTTATAGAATAGGATTGTTAAAAATCCTGATTGCAAAATATAGATTTGCAAAAATTTTAGATGACCATATGGTGGGAAAATTGGCAGTTAGATATATATGTATGAGGTGATTTAAGAGATACAACGGTATTATTACTACTCTCGTGTATGTTTGTTTGTTTAAAATAATAAAAAATATTTCAAAAAAGAAAAAAGAAAAATCTGTATATGATAACACCAAAATGGCATCCATAATGATGGCTCTAATGTCAGTACTGGGGTTTCTTTAATTTTTTAATTCAGTCTCTCGTTGTTTTATTTATATAATTGTCTGACTATCTGATAGACAGGTATCTCATTCTGTCCCGCAGGCAGATTACAGGGTTCCCCCCCCCCCAAATGCATTTCTTTCCACAGAGGACTCATACCCTAACTGATTTCTAGTAATTTAATATAACATACATTTCAGGACCAGAGTTCAATCCTTGATGTGGTGGGGATGGTTTCTCTGGAACTCTGTTCACAAGGATCTCCCAGGTATGGGAATGCTCCTCTTCACCAGCAGCAGCACCAAGTATTTTGGAAGCCATGTGGAAAGATGCTGCAGAATGGGACTGACTTCGTGAGAACGGAAGTTGAATTTCAGGAGTTGTGGTGATACCTCCAGAGCTCTCACACACAGCTATTGAAATGAGCCTGGCTTGATGGGCCACAACTTGTTTGGACCTGCTGTAAAGACTTTTGTATAGAACAAAATGAGTATAGGCGAGATGGATACTTAATCATTTAACAACTGAAGGATAGTTTGGTTAAGTGCTATGTCTTCAGAGAAGGGTAGGTGACATCCAAATGCTGCCAAGTTGCTTCAGGAAATTGTGTTGCTTCCTTGATGATTCCACTGATTTTCTTTTCCAACTGAGTGTGCAGGCAATGCCCCAACATGATGTTAAGGGATGCTGGGATGCTTCTTTTTTTGTCTAAAATAGGAAATCAAGTACACCAGCACTTGCGGTCATTAGTATATCCTGGCATTCTTCCAAGAGAAGCAATGTTAACTTAACCTCGGTGTCCTGGATAGAGTCCAAATAGGTAATTAGGTTCTTTTTACCTAAAATTCCCCACAGTTGGTTTAAATTGAAGCTATTCTTCCCTTATGTGCTTTGAAAATAAAGTGCTTCTGTAGCTTCTGCTGGTTGCCCAGACTGATGACCTAGCAATCTGTTTATTTGCAATAAGTAGAAAACTTTCCTGTCTTGATTATCCATCTAAAATGAAGCTGGCATCCTCCTACACCACACATCTTCACCGCCTGAGCACTTCCCAAACACACAGGCGTGCCATATATGTTTCCTTTTAATCTTCTGGAAGCAGGAAGTTGTAGGCCCAGGAAGTTGTAGGCCCAGGATCTTGCCTGTAACTTTGAGCAGGTATCGAGATCGATTAGTACTGAAAGAAGAAACCAGCTAAATATTGTGCATTTATCCAGTATAAATAGTGCTCATCATGTTTCCCATTCAAACACCAGATAGCTGTTGTACATCATGATGGTCCATCTGGTGCACTTGCTTTTATTTATTTATATTCCACTTTACTCCCCATAGTTGGGACACAAAATGGCTTATAGAACATTGTTCTCCCCTTGTCATTTTTCTAACAACAACCCTTTCAGGTAGTCCCAAGGTCACCCAGCAAGCTTCCATGGTAGAAGTGGGAATTTGAGCCCAGATCACTCAGGGTGCTGCTAACCCATCACTCTATCCACTACACCACACTGCCTCATCAGTTCCCATTTAAAATGCATTCACAGCTTGCTGTTACACTATACATTGGGCATTTGTTCCTCAGTTTTACATTCAAGTCACAAAACCAGCTAGCTGATATGTTTTGTTCCAAATATTGTCCCATCAAGTGGCATGACCCCCATAGAGTCACAAAAGCTATTCACAGATTTGTTTGGAACATTTGTCTACAATGAAATGTGCATTGTTACTTTGACTACAAAATTTTTACCACTGGGTGCATACCTATGCAAGATAGTTTCTGGGAGAAGGTTAAGGAAGTGCTGAAGACTCATAAGAATAGAAGAAGAGCCTGCTGAATCAGACCCATGATTCAGCTAGTCCAGCATCCTACTTTCCACAGTGGTCACATGTCCCAGAAGGTCCATAGCAGGGCCACAGAGGCCAAAGTCTCTCATGACTGTTGAACCTCACCAGCAAATGCCATTATGAGTTGAAGCATACTTCTTCTGAACATGAAGGTCCATTTAGCCACCATGATTAATAGCCACTGATGGTCTAATCATAAATAAATTTGGCTTTCGAAGCCGTCTACACTAGTGGTCGTCACTACATTTAATGTCAGTTAATTCCTCAAGTTAATTATGCCTTGTAAAAATACCTTCTTTTGTTACTTCTGAATCCACCACCCGTGGACTTCAATGGATGCCTCTGAGTTCTAGCAGTTGCTTCCTCCAAGTGTGTGTGTAGAGTGCCGTCAAGTCAAAGCTGACTTAATGGTGACCCCATAAGGTCTTCAAGGCAAATGGTTAAACAAGAGATTTGCCATGCCTTCCTCTGCAAAGTCTTCCTTGGTGGTCTCCCATCCCAGTACTGACTCTGCATAGCTTCCAAGATCTGATAAAATCAGGCTGTACTATACCATTCCACATCCCATTACGAGACTTTATCATATCATTGTTTGTTTGTTTTTCTCAACAGAAAATCATTTATTTGCTTATTTCATTTATAGTCCGCCTTTTTGCTAAGACTCAAGGTAGATTGGACAATTTTCAAACAATGCAATAAAACAGAATAATACATACAAACAATGCATAAAACTGGAGTACAGAATTATAGAAAGCAACAGTGACAGTGTAATCTATAGAACAAACAGAGCAATAAAACAGGATTACAAATGCAATAAAGACAGTATAGTACAGACAATAAACAGTGTGATAAAACTGGATTACAAAATCAGAAGTACAATAAAAGAGTATAATACATACAATAAACAATACAATGAGCACTGGGTAATTTTTTTCATGGAAAAGGCCTGCGCTCTTTAGTTTTTCCCATTGGAAAGTGCTCCAAGCTCTTGATCATTCAGATTATGCTTTTTTCCCCTTTAGCAGTTTCACACACTTTTTCTATGGATGCCCACCTCACGTCTGAGCCCCACTGAGGAAGAAGCTGTGCAATGCCATGTTTTACTACCACACGATTAAGCTGGTTACTTTTATCAATATATAGAAGCACAACCCGTTTAAAAATGCACTTTGCTTTCAAGGGTTAACTTGTAGCATTCCTTTCAGAAGGAAGTGCATTTTTTGGGTAGCAACTAAAAGAATGATGAAAGATGAAGTCTATCATACCTTAAGCTTCATGAGAGATCTCCATGGAAATGCAGAGTTTCTTCTTTCTTGCTTGCAATGCCCCCTTCAAAAATCAAGAAGAACTAGTTTGGAGTAAAGAGGATTCCTGATTTGAAATTTAAATCCCAATTTCTTCTGGAGGGAGAGAGCTCTATTACTCATCCAGGATGCATGGGTGTGTTTTTTCCTTCTAGGCTGACTTGCCACCCCTTCCCCACTCCCAGATAGTAGCTCATTCCCACCCATCCCAGACTGATGGATTCCACATTGAACTGGAAAAGCCACAGTCAACTTTAAAAGTGGCAGCTATTTTTCCTGAGTGCTCATTTCAATATTTTCTGATGCGAAAGCAGAAATGCATCAGAATCAATTTCACTACACTTTATTCAGAAACTGTGGTTGGGGGGGGATTTGCCGGAGGGGGGGGGAATGCTGTTCTTCACACTGCCCTAAGCGTAGCTTTTGCTTTCATTTTAATGTATTCACAGCATGAGGAAGCTGTATCAACTGGAACATCATTTAACATATACTGTGTGATAAACTAGTCTCCGATACCACTGGTGCATGGTTAGGCACTAAAGCTTACAAGAGAGCTCATACACTGTTATTACTTTTTTTCCCACATTGCTTCTCTCTCAGATTGTGGTTGATAGCTCAACTGCAACTTTGGAAAAAGTAAAGGTTATTCTACTTTCTCATCTGCAAAAGTTATGCTTGTAGAATCTTCCGCTATCAGATGTCGTTATCTGAGACCATACAGCTGTTGTGTTGGTGGTGTTCATTTTGTTTTTCATTCCCAGAACTTGGTGAGTTGCTTTTGTGGTTGAGTCACCAAGAAGACAAGCTGCCAATTGTCAGGGCCATAACCCGGGGGGGGGGGGGGTACGCCATACTTGAACCAAGGCTCTGACTTGTCTTATCCCACTGGTGCCTGTGCAATTATGGCCAAGCAGTTGCAGTCCCCCTACCCTGCATCACTGGGGTTTCAAGCATGTGTTTGAGAGTGAACTTGATTCAAAGAGCACACAACTCTTTGGCTGAGTTCAGACTGGCATTTTGAAGTGGGAGGGAGTCGTGGCAAAAAAGACCCGGAACAAAATGTTCCAGGTTTTCCCAGTCACACTGCACCAACTGATGCGGGAGCATACTGGGGAGGCGGCGCAAGGGAGCGTTCACACTGTTGGCTCGGAGGCACGTCTGTAAGCGGCTTTTTCTGATAATCTGGTTATTTGCACTCATGCACATAAGCGCATCCCTAATGGATCACGGCTTTTTGCGTTCACACTTCCGGGAAATGGGATAATCGTGCTTTCCAGGGTTTGATACCATTTACACCTGGTATCTTTTAAACTCGGGAGATGTGCCTGTGTGAACAGCCCCTTTAATCTGTTTGTGAAACGTTTCTGGCTCGTGCCTATATCAGGGCAAACTGCCAGTCTGAACTCAGCCTTTGTTTCACAGTTAATTAACAAGTCTAGTTTTAGAGATTCAAATGGACCATGCTCCATACACCCAGGAAGAAAGCAAGTTTGCTGAAGGATTACACAAAACTGTTGCTAGCCCAATATGGATTCTTATAAATTATGAAGGTGGAAGGTAATCAACCCTCCATCAACAACAGATAACCAACCAAGTTGTCAGGGAAGGTTTCCAAAACCTGTGTCCAAATTTAGTTAGGTTCCAGCTTGGATGTTACCTAACATTATAGGTTTAGGACCTGAAGTTATCTCTATCTGTTATGACTTTCTTAGTAGAACCCTGAAGATAGTTTCAGAGGGTAGGTGTGCTGGTCTGCAGTAGAACAGCGAGATTTTGAGTCCAGTATAGGCTTGCTAGCTCTGGGTTGGGAAATTCCTGGAGATTTGGGGGCTGGAGTGGGGATAGTGAGGTTTGGGGACTTCAGTAAGGTATAATGCCATACAGACCAACTTCTAAAGTAACAATTGTCTCCAGGGGAACTGATCTATGTCATCTGGAGGCCAGCTGAAATTCCGTGAGATCTCCAGCCACCACCTGGAAACTGGCAACTTTAGGTGAAAGAGGGGATGGGCTCCTATTCCAGAAAGTTGATCTCAAGTTCTCCACATGCTTGGTTACAGGAAAGCTTCACCCAGGAGCTTAAAGGGCCAAGGGGGAGGGGAGGAGGGCCTGGGGAAACAGACATCCAGCTCTTGCAAAATTGTTCCCTATTCATGCTCAAATGTAAGGAACAATAAACAGGATGAATGTTCACTTTACTCAGGAGTTCTATCACCTAAGCCAGCCACCTTGGAAGCCCCCAGCCAAATTATCTGCCTGACCCCTCCCTCTTCAGCAGGTAGCAGTAGGCCACATTGGCCTTGCATCAGGGCTTTATGTCACCTCTCAGAGTAGCACCTATCTGATGGCCAATTGTGCAGGCTGGGTCCGGGAATCCCGCACCCCTCCTTCCTGCCCAATGTTTTCCTCACTGTCTCCATGGCTTTGTATATATTTTACCTCCAAGTTTTAATGATACGTTTCATGTTGCTTGTAATGGTTTTTAAGATGTCATTGTATTGTGCATGTTTTGATTTGTTAGCAGCCTTGGTAGTCCTCATGAGGGCAGAAAGGTGGGGGTATACATTTTCTAAAATAAATAAATAAATAAAGATGCCATTTAAGGAGGAAAACACAAAGCTTTGGGGCCTATAAAGTGTAGCTTTACAAGTTGTCTTTTCAGTTTGGACACCTTGCCAGCCTGTGAGGACCTATCCCAGTCCCAGTTTAAATTTAGGCACATCAGCCCCCTTCCCTTGCTTATATCAGCCTTATTTTCTAGAACTTGACCCTACCCGGCTTGGATTAACTTTCTTGCCCCCAGTTTTGCAGTGGGGTCTGCTTATTCTAGGTTTGCCAGCAGGATTGTGGATGCTTGGGAATGGGAGGAAGTGGCACTGTGTTGGAGGAACAATGTCATTTCCAGCAAATACCAGAAGTGACATCATTGCTGCCATGACATCACAGCAACGTTCTAGGATTTGGGCAAAACTCTAAGGCAAAACCTTTGAGTTTTTTGCCCAAATCTTATAACGTTATCTCATGGTCACATCAGCAGCATGATGTCACTTCTGGGTATTCGCTGGACGTGATGGCATGCCACCTGCCAGGCACCATTTTAAAAAATCCTTCCCCTGGCCATCAGTGGGCTGGTGGGCGACATAAAGAGGGAGCGGGAGGTCTGCTTCTGAAGCAGGAGACCTGGTCTCCTTAGCTCACTCAGATTTCAGACCTTCAGACAGATCTTAGCCCTGCTTCTCATCTCAGTGGACTGCCCTGCACCAGACTCCTGACATCCACCTAAGAATTTTTTAAAAGGCATTGTAATTTAAAGACTGAGTGATGCATTTTAAAATAGGACTGTTTTGGTTTTTAAAAAATGTAATTGCACCTGGACCCACAAATACACAATTTAGTATTATGCCACATTCCACCCTTCTATCCTGTCCAGCCCTCTCCACTGAAGAAGCCCCCTGGCTCCGGGCTAAGTTCATGTGACTGGGTTGCCAGCTCTCAGGCTTCAGCTTTGAAATCCAAGTTTTGGAGCTCATTCTGAGGGCAAGTTTTAATCTGAGGCTTGTCATACACCACCTATTTGATGGCTACTTCTAAATCTAGAACTTCAGCGCTTGCCTGCCTGCCTATAAATACTGTACATGTGAATTCTAGGTTGGGAGGTAATAAGCTGGCACTAACAGCTCAACTGCTTTTTATTTTTAGTGCATAATCTCTTCAAAGCCACATAATTATGGCTACACAGAGTCACAGATTTCATGTGCTACAAATCCAGGTGGTGTGGGGAGTACTACCATTAGTATTGTTATTCAGTGTGTGAGATGACCAGGTCTCTCCATGAGTCTCATTGTTGGGGATGTAATAATCTGGCTACCAAATAAAATTATCCTAAAAATATTTTCCTGTGGCTAGCTACTATGATTGTTATCATGGTTGGATACTTAACAAAGTAGTAGATAACTTATGAAAGTTATTGTTGATTTAAAAGTTTGTTATAAGTGGCCTAAATTGCTCTGAATTTTTGTTAAAAATCTGTTCTCATGCAACTTGAATATATTGGACAATAAGGATTTAAATTTCTGACAATAAAGACTTAAAACATACATACAGATATTTGGACTTAGCAAGATAATTATATCATATTATATCATCATCATTTATAGATCACCTTTCTCATTCAATCAGTAGGAGGATTACAAAATACAACAACATCAGGCAATCAGTAAACAGATTACAAGATATAGAATATCTGGATCTAACAGCAAAGATTCCTAACAAGATAACATAATTCAGTTGTGCTGGAACTGTAGAATGGGTGGAAAACCAGAATAACACATGCAAATGTATCTGTTTAAGGCAACAAGGCAATCAGTGTGGAAGACTTTATGCTTAATAAATGTCAAATTCAGAGTTGAACCATTACACTGCAGCTCTGCTCCTTCTACCAGAATGCCCACCTGAACAATTCTGTTTTGCAAATTCAGTGAAACAACAGAAGCATGAGGACCATTGCCTCAGGACCATTCTACAATGCTGGAATTTACCTGTGTGCCAAAAAAATGCCAGCCTTTAAGTGGGACCTGGGGATCCCCTGGAATTGCTGCTCATCTCTAAATTACAGAGATCAGTTCTCCTGGAGAAAATGGACGCTTTAGATGGTGGACTCTATTGCATTGTACCCCACTGACGTCCATCCCTAAACCTCCAGGAGCTTCCCAACCTGGATCTGGCAACCCTACCCTCCCACCCCCTGCAAGCGGCCAAGGGGGACTTGCCAACCCTACTGTTTGCAGGATGGCACTTTTAGAGGGCTTTGTTTAGATGAGCAGAGCTATCACAGTGGCGCAGAGCACTAGAACAGAACAGTAGGGTTGGCAGATCTGTTATGGTGGCAGACTGGATCCCTCATTGCCTGCCATCATTCTGAGGGGTGGTGAGAACCAGGGGAAGGGGGGAGAACCAGGGGGAGATGGAGAGGAGGTGCTCTTATATTCAGTTCTTAGTACTGATGTCTCATGTTACTCTACCTCCCTAATTCACGAATACATGAGCCATGACCTTTAAGGTCTCAGAGAATATGGATAGACCTAACTTCCATACTCTACATCAACATCAGTATTTATTACAATTGAAAGATCAGCCAACAACAGTTTAACAGGACAGTTTACGTACAAATATAAAATTAATATACAAAGATTAGAATTCATAGCCTTATAGGTGTGATTCATTATACTTATAGAATCTCCTCTCATAAGAGACAGTCCTCCTTTAGATGGCTTCAACAAGAGACTTGCCAATATACTGCATGGATAATAACTCTGGGTAGTAACTCTGGGTAATAACTCTGTTAACAGTCTGAATGTATTCTTGTCTTATACTGAATCAAACCACTGGTGAATCTTGCTCAGTATTGTCTGTTCTGGCTGACAGTGGCTCTAAAAAGACTTCAAGCTAAGAAAGCTCTTTCCCCAACAACAGGTTGACAGAGATCCTTTAAACAGAAATGCTAGGAATTGAGCCTGGGACCTTCAGAAAGCAAGCCATGACTTCCACCACTGATCCATATCTTTTTTTCCAATAGAAGCTCAGCAGCAACAATGTTCCAGTGGTAAAGTTTAGTCTGTGGAACATCTAAAGCCCACTCTTTCGCATGGCTTCTGAGCCCCCCACTATAGTAACTATTTAATCCCAGTCTGAAGTATATGCTATTAGCCATGATAGCTAAACAAAACCTTTATGGTCATTGACAGAGAGGACCAGTTGTAGCAGCATATGAGCTATTGCCTACATACTGTATTTGCAGGTTCTTGGAGGCATCAGAGTAGACACCAAAGAATACTGGAATAGATGGACTTTAGTTTGATTCACCAGACTCTCCTTACATTCTTACAAGTTGACTCATTCTTTTCGGTTACACCAGAATGATAGGATTGCAGGCACAATGTATATATTGACATGAACTGGTTCCCCGTGTTTTTAGAAACCCGGGTGCTTTGTTTACATACTTTACATTTATATTATGTCGTAAAACCCATATTCTTTGACTAATAAATATTAGTGCACACTAAGCTTCAAGATGTGTGAACGTGTATGTGAGCCAATTGTCTTTATTGCCCTTCTCAGAAAATTATAAACCTACTATCAAGACTTAATATCCCATCTAATCACATTTTAATTCATTTTAATTATATATGTACTCTAAACAGGTCTCAGTTCAGCGTTTCCATTCAGCACAGCATTACAAAGCTTGGATAATTGGTACGATAATTTTAAATTTAAAAGGCAGTAAACATTTTCTAAGAGTATAATAAACCTTTAAAAACTTTTCATGGACTATACCGGGCTGTAGGGAGACTACAAGTGAAGAATTCGAAGCAGGGGGTCATTTGGGAGCAGCCCGCTCTTAAGATATTTCCAGGGAAGTAAGTCCTGTTCATTTCAACAGAACGTATTTGCAAGTGAAGGTATTAAGAATTCATTAAGAACTGAAGACAAACTGCTGGAGTCAGCCAAGAATGCATGTCTTATGTAGCCAGCCTTCTCTTTGTATAGTCAATGTGCATACATAGATATCCCAATCCCCATTTCCCATCTGGGGCCACCAACTGCAACATACGGCTAGTGGCTTATAACAAGAGCTAGATTAGGCTAGGTTTTCAGAGGCTACTGCAAAATAATGTCCATATATGGTCACCTAGATGGCCTGGGCTGGCCCAATTTCATCAGATCTCAGAAGCTAAGCAGGGTTGGCTCTGGTTAGTACCTGGATGGGAGACCATGAAGGAAATCCAGGGTTGCTACACAGAAGCAGGCAATGGCAGACGACCTCTGTTAGTCTCTTGCCTTGAAAACCCTATGGGGTCACCATATGGGCACCTTCCACCACATGATCACCCAGCAAGGTTAATTTGTCTTTTCTTCAACTCCGTTTTTGTTTCCTGGGATTTTAATTTTTTGTGTAAAAAAAAAATTATTCTTCTGCATGAAAAGAAACACTATTTCGATACATGCTATTTGGCCAACGAACAGTAAATTTCTTCCTTAAAAGATTTATACTCTACTTTTCTCCTCAATGGGGACCCAAACAGGCTTATAACATTCTTCTCTCATCCTCCATTTTATCTTCACAACAACCCTGGCCCAACCTTCTGTGGTAGAGTGGGGATCCAAACCTGGGTGAGCCTATCCTGACACTCTCACATCTAAACAACGCTGCTGCATAGATTTACTTTACACACACGTACACATTTATGCCTATATTTTTACTTTGGGTCTAGATGGTTTTCTGTGGAGCTGAATCATTCATTTATTCAGTATCACCCACCTCTTTGAGCTGTTCCAATTCCTTGAAGAAATGTAACAAGTGAGTACAAATACGCTCCCAGCCTATATTTTAAAGGTAAAGGTTTCCCTTGCTAGAAAGCTAGTTGAATCCAACTCTAGGGAGCGGTGCTCATCTCCGTTTCCAAGCCGAAGAGCCAGCGCTGTCTGTAGACTTTTCCATGGTCATGTGGCCGGCATGACTAAATGCCAAGGCACATGGAATACTGTTACTTTCCCACTGAAGTGACACCTATTCATCTACTTGCAATTTCTTGCTTTTGAACTGCTAAGTTGGCAGGAGCTGGAGCCGGAGACGAGAGCTTACTCTGTCATATGGTACTAGAATCTCAAACTGCTGAACTACAGACCTTCCAGTCTGCAACTCAGCATCTTAACCTCTGGGAAACCTCTGAGAAAAATCTGCAGAATATTTGAAAACTTAATCAAAATGAGTCAATAAAAATGTTGAGATCATCTTGTTAGTTATTATTTAAATACGCAGGGGAACCCGGGACAACCCAACGGTGGCCTCTTTTCTCAAATTTAGAGCTCTCGTGTTCATATTTAAATGAGAATTATTTACAATGCAAAGCCTCAAATCCTCCAGTTTTGTTCTCACCCAGCTGAGTCGATGACAGAATAAATGTATGTTTTAAGTATAGACAGCACTTCTGTGTTTAAGGGATGTTAGCCATTGTATTAATTCACAATAGTTCCCATAAATCTTGCGGTGATTGATAAATCAATCATACTTAATACTATTAAGCTTCCTTAATGCAAGCAATACAGAATATTTATAAGAGGCGAGAAAATAAAAAATGCCATTATTAGCATAATCACACCCACAGCAAAGGAGGAAGAAGGAAGAAAAATCAGGAAACTAGGTCACGTAGCACATGCTAAGATTACTTTTTATTTTATACCATAACTCTTAGTTGAGAACGAAGAGTCACTGTAATCTGGACAACCTTCTAATCTAGGACTATATTAAGGCAACAGAGGGGTTCTCTTGAGTTTCAGGAGCACAGCAGTTCAAAGAGCCTACATATCATGAGTCAGCTGGGCCCATTGGCGACCGGGCCCAGCTCTCAAAGGATGTCCTCTTCAGCTCAGTCCCTGAGGTCAACGGCCTTGCTATAAATGCAAAAAAACAGAACGTGCTGCTCTCTTGATGTCTTAGCCAGGCATCAAACAGAGACCTGCAGAGTGCAGCAAGTTCTGGCCAGCGTGTATCTTGGGGCCTAAGAAAGGCAGACATATAAATATTTTATATAAATAAAATTTAAATGAATGCCACACGGGATACAAGGATGGGAGCAGTCAGTCTGTATCTTTTGGCTGGGCGTTAACCACAAGTCCTCAGTTCCAAGGCTGCTGAACTTTCGAGAAACTGCGAACCCAAACAGCACTCTTACACACTGTGTTACCAGGGTGGGGTCTGGAGTTCTTCCAGAATTACAGCTGATCTCCGGCCTATAGAGAGCAGTTTGCCTGGAAGAGAATATAGCTTTGGAGGGCAGCTTCTGAGGCATCACAGGCCCGCTGAGCTCCTACCAAACTCCACTCTCCTCGGGCACCACCCGAAAATCTCCAGAAATTTCCCAAGCCAGAGTTGGCAACCCCACTTATGGACACCACTAGCTGGGAAGCTAGTGGACTGCAAAAAGATCAAATCAGTCAATCCTAAAAGAAATCAACCCTGACTGTTCCCTGGAAGGCCAGATAATGAAACTAAAGCTCAAATACTTTGGCCACCAAATGAGAAGGGAGCACTCACTGGAGAAGACCCTGATGCTGGGAAAGATTGAAGGTCAAAGAAGACGGGGACGGCAAAGGATGAGATGGTTAGACAGCGTCATCGATGCAACGAACATGAAATTGAGCCAACTTCAGAGGACGGCGGAAGACAGGAGGGCCTGGCGGGAGATGATCCATGGGGTCGCGAAGAGTCGGACTCGACTGTGCGACTGAACAAAAACAACAAAGCTGTGAAGCAGCCATTTTTTTTCAATGGGGACTGATCTCTGTAGTCCAGAGATTAATTCTAGGAGACCCCAAGCCCCGTGGATGGCAACTCCAATTTGGAGCCTGGCACTTCTGCAGTGTTTGATGTTCTTAAGATGGGCTCTCTTGCACTTGGTGAATGGCGGCAGCTATCTCTGCGAATATGTAAATAGTCTCTGGTGCAGCAGGTAACTGAATCAGTCTCCACAGGCACTGGGTGACAACTCACGAGGCAAGCTGCCAGCCAGCAGCTTGCAAACACTGAATTCTTTGGTTGCTCTGATGCTTCCACAAATACAACTGAGCCACTAGATCATGGTCTGATCTTCTACTAGGCACAGCTAGAGTTCAGGCTGCACCCATGATGCTTTAAGAACCAAGTCCTGACATAATAATAAGTCCATCAGTGGCAACTAGCCATAGTGTCTAAAGGGAACCTCTATAAAGAGGCAGCAAACATTTGAGTATCAGTGCTGGGAGGCAGCCGCAGGCCTCTGTGCCCTGTTTCCTGGTTCTCCAAGGCTCCATGTGAAACAGGACCACTAATCTAGCAGTATGCTCTTATGCCAGCTTTTCTCTCAGTGCCAACAAGACTATCAGGAAAATTAAATTGCTGAATTAATTTTCAGCACCTTCTTTTCAGAGGGAGGCCTACTGCAGATCTCCTGCCACAGAGACCTGGAGGTGGCTGTTGCACTTCCAAACTGGATGCTTAGCTGATTGGAAGCATCATACAAAGGAGGTTGCAAATAGGGATGGGCACAAACCAGTTCCTGATGCAAAGTTCGTCTTGAATTTTGGATGGTTCCCAGTGCACAAAGCGCTGTTTGTGGAAGGGTACCCAGCATGAACATTCCACAAGCTTTGGTGCTGTTCATGGTGATTCGTGAATGGATACATTTCCCGACAGACTTTCCACTCAAACTATTTACAAAACTCCAAGGAAACAGGGAGGTGGAATTCTCCAGCCTTGGAAACACCAATAGGAGCCCTCCAAAGCTTAACAGGCACTGCTGGCTGCCAATAACAGAGTTCTCATTCTGCTCTATGGGATTAGAGAGCTCACCTCCACACTGTTTCATCTGTTGGCTGTCCACAGTTACACAGAGAGGCGGGGAACTTGTTAAAAGCTGGCAGAGCACATTCATTTATTGCCTCCTGATTGTGAACTCCTCTCCCCCTGCTGGGGTTTGGGTGTTAGGTGGACTCAGGGCTCATGCCACACAAGAGAGGTTAGGCCAGATGACAGCCTTGTGTGACCGGTACTCCAGGGGATCAGCATTGGCAGTCTCAGGGGACTTGGCGAGGTACTCTCTCACCATCACATCTGCCAAATCCTCTGCCATTGAACGCCTGAGATCCCTGCTGCTGCTGACCTCCCGGTTTACTACTGACAACCAGTAGTGGGGCTTCTCCCTGGTTGGGCTCTTTGAGGCAGAGGTGTTGGGCTGTGGCTTCTCCTCCCCCCAGCCTCTTCCACCCACTGTTTGCTCTGGTCACAACTGTTGACCTGTAGCCTCCACGGTCTTTGCAGAGCTCACACTTCTGTTGCAAGAGCTCTGCATTCAGGAGAGCAATGCCGCAAAGAAAATAGTTGATTGAAGGCTTTAAAACAGTAAAAAAGAACATTGTTTAACATTCCTGCGGTGGGAATTGAGATATGTGCGCAGCCGAAAACCGAAACTGACGAACTGTATCGCGGGAGGAGCAGGCCGGTGTAACGAAAAAAATACTCCGAGGTGCTGGAACAGGAAGAGGAAGCCCTGAAAGAAGGGCTGAAGCCAACAGGAAGCCAACAGGAAGAGACTCGGAGCTACAAGAGAGCAGAACCGGAAGTGAGTGTATACGAACAGACGGGACCTGGAATACGGTAACCTGACCTACTCTATACCCGAGTACCATAGAGAAGTTGCGCCCGACATTTTGAGGAGGACCTGACTTTAAATTTGACTTTAAACTTCTTTTAGAGGGTTTTTAAAAGCGAAAATAGAAGGGAATGGCTGATTGAAGGATACCCTTTAGAAGAGACTGTTTGTTTGTGAATTTGCGCACCGCAGGAAAAGCACCAAAACGGAGACCAGAAGAGGACCGAAAAGAGCTGACTCTGATCCTGACGTTAAGCCAAAAGTGAGACCAAGAACTAATTCAACACCAACTAGGCTGACACCAACCCCCAAGATGTCAAAAGAGAGGGAGAAGGATAAGAAAGAGATGTATGCTGCCATGGAGGCAATGGAGAAAAGGATGCTGGAAGCAATAC
Organism: Gekko japonicus; assembly: GCF_001447785.1. NCBI lineage: Eukaryota > Metazoa > Chordata > Lepidosauria > Squamata > Gekkonidae > Gekko > Gekko japonicus. The sequence continues at coordinate 272,201 of NW_015164703.1, forward strand.
AAGCTATGGGAGAACAAAGTGAAAAAAGGATGGGGGAACAGATTGAAAAGCAACTGGAGGCACAAATGGCAAAGCAGACTCAGATTCATCTGAAACAACTTGAAGAGGTTCAGGAGAAGAACATAGCGGCAATTAAAGATTTGGTCACTACTGAGATAACTTCAATCAAGCAAGAAATAGAAGGAGTCAAAAAGGAGATTCAGGCTAATGCAACCAAAACTACGGAAGTGGAAGAGAAGATGCAACAAGTGGAAGAAAAACAGGATTCTTTGACTCAGCAATTTAGAAGATCAGAAACAATGATGGAGTTCAGAAGGATGCAAACCCATCTGAGATTCAGGGGCATTAAAGAGAAGGAAAATGAAGATATAAGAGATGAAATGATGAAGGCAATAACATCATATTTGGAAGAAGATGAAGGGACAATGGACTCTGATTTTGATTTGATATACAGAGTGAACTCCAGAATTGCAGAAAAGAAAAATTTACCAAGAGATGTTATTGTACAATTTGTAACAAGAACAACTACAGAAGATATTTTTAAGAAACAATTCACCGTCCCTTTTGAAATGGAAGGAAACAAGATTATGGTGATGAGAGAACTCCCCCGAGCAGTACTGCAAGACAGAAAAAGGTATAAGCCTTTGGTGGATAAACTGAGGACTTTGAATATTAGGTACAGATGGGAAATTCCACAAGGCTTATCCTTTACTTACAAAGGTGGGAGAGTCCAGATCAGGTCGGTGACGGATTTTTATAAATTTAAGGCGGACAATTCTGACGTCTTTGGAGAACTTTAAATTAAGAATCTACAATGGATTACAAATTGTTGTCATGGAACGTGAATGGATTAAATTCACCTAACAAGAGGAAAAGAATCAATTATTGGATACAAAAACAAAATTGTAACTTGATATGCTTGCAAGAAACTCATATTAGAAAACTGGATGCCAAATATTTAAAAAATGTTAAATTGGGATTAGAATTTTATTCCTCGGCCTTAAATAAGAAAAAAGGTGTGGTGATATATGTGAAAAAGGATTTACAACCTAAAGAAATTTTCAAAGATTTGGAAGGAAGATATGTGGGTGTGGAAGTGATGATTCAACAGAAAAAGACACTGGTGGTCAATATATACGCACCCAATGGAGCAAAAGAAAAGTTCTTTAAGGACTTAACTGAACACCTACAAGGACAAACTTATGATCAAGTTATTTTGGCCGGAGACTTTAATGGAACTATAGATCGGCTGGATAGACAATCACAAAAAGGCAACGAAATTAGTGGAAAATTGCCAAAGAACTTTTTTGAACTAGTCAAACAGGAAAAACTAGAAGATGTGTGGAGGAAATGGAACCCAACGCAGAAAGATTTTACTTTTTATTCCAATAGACATTGCTCTTTTTCCAGAATTGATATGATTTGGATGTCAGAAGAATTGTCAATGAAAACACAAAAAATAGAAATCCTGCCTAGATGTAACTCGGATCACAACCCTGTTTTGTGGACCTCTACTGAAAGGAATAAATCCTTTCTTTGGAGAATAAATGAAGATTTGTTGGATAAAAAAGGTGTTATGGAAATGTTAAAAGAAGAAACAAAACAATATTTCCAACAAAATCTGAATAAAGAGACTTCAATACAGGTAGTGTGGGACGCTTACAAAGCTGTGATGAGAGGGATTCTCATCTCACAAAATGTGAAGCAAAAGAAGGAAAAACTTCAAAGGCAAGTGGAAGTATTGGAACAAATAGCCCAAAAAGAAAAAGAACTGAAGAAGAAACCGGGGAAAAAGAAGATTATTAGAGAACTACAGTTGCTGAAAGAACAGCTGAATGATTTTTTGAACCAAGAGCTTTATTGGAATTTAAAGAAGTTACAACAGAAATCTTTTGAAGGGGCGAATAAACCGGGGAAATATCTAGCTTGGCAACTCAAAGCAAGAAAAGAAAGAAGAATGATAACCAAAATTATAGAAGAAGGAAAAGAATTCGTTGACCCTAATGGTATAAAGAGAAGTTTCTTCAAGTATTATGCTAAATTGTTTCAAGCAAATAGAATTGATCTTGAGAAGATTGAAAGATATTTAGAAGAGATTCCACTATCCAAAATAAGCAAAGAGTTTAAAGATTTACTAAATGGGCCAATCCAAACAGAGGAAGTGAGGAAGGCAATTGAAGAAGCGAAGTTGGGGAAGGCGCCAGGGCCGGACGGATTTACCGCGAAGTTTTATAAAAAAATGAAAGAGGAACTTGTCCCGGCCCTGGAAGCTTTATCCAACGACATACGGATGTGCAAGAAAGTGCCAGACTCATGGAAAGAGGCAATCATTTCATTGATACCAAAGGAAGGCCAAGAACTAACGAATGTAAAGAACTACAGGCCAATTTCTCTCCTAAATAATGACTATAAGATCTTTGCAAAAATTATTGCAGAAAGAGTGAAAAACTACTTACAAACAGTGATTTCAGAAGATCAAGCGGGCTTTCTGCCAAAAAGACAAATTCGAGATAATGTAAGAATAGTAATGGACGCAGTGGAATACTATGAAAAGCACCCTGAAAAAGAGGTAACTTTTTTGTTTGTGGATGCGGAAAAAGCATTTGACAATCTTAATTGGAAGTTTATGTTACAGATGATGGAAAAAATTGATACGGGACAACAGTTCAGAAATTGTATTGAAGCTATCTATTCGGAACAAAGAGCTACACTGAATGTAAATAAAGAATTGACCGATAGCTTCAAGGTACAGAAAGGTACTCGGCAGGGTTGTCCCTTGTCACCGCTATTGTTCATTTGGGTGTTGGAGGTACTTTTACAAAAAATACAACAAGATCAAGAGATTAAGGGTTTGACACATAAAGGTTTTAAATATAAATACCGTGCTTTTGCAGATGACGTAATGTTTATTGTGGAAAACCCGACGGAAGAGTTACCGTTACTATTTCAAAAAATAAAAGATTTTGGAGAATTGGCAGGATTTTATGTAAACAAGAATAAAACGAAGCTTATTTGCAAAAATATGACGAAACAAAAACAAGTGGAACTACAAAATTTGGTACAATGTGAAGTGGTAAAGAAGACGAAATACTTAGGCATTGAGTTAACTGCAAAGAATATAGACTTATATAAGAACAATTATGAAAAACTATGGGCTAAGTTAACCCAAGACTTTAAGAAATGGGACAAAATGAACTTGTCACTGATGGGAAGAATTTCAGTTATAAAAATGAATGTCCTACCACGTTTGATGTTCCTGTTCCAAACAATACCAATACTTAGTAAGACAGATTTGCTGCAAAGGTGGCAACAAGAACTATCAAAGTTTGTTTGGGCAGGCAAGAAACCGAGAATTAAGATGAAAATACTTTGTGATGCCAAGGACAGAGGTGGACTACAGCTACCAAATCTCAGATTATATTATGAAGCGGTTTGTATGACCTGGTTGAAGCAATGGGTGAAATTAGAAAATGATAAGCTATTGGGGTTAGAAGGTCATGATTGTAGATTTGGTTGGCATGCATATTTATGGTATGACAAAACAAAAATGGATAGCTTTTTTAAGCATCATGTGGTAAGAAAAGCATTATTTGTGGTATGGATGAGATATAAAAAATATTTTGGTGATGTAAGGCCACTTTGGATTGTACCAGTGGAAGTGTTAACATCTTACTCAAGACGTAGAGACAAAGATTGGTTGCTGTATAAAGACATAATAAAAAAAGAGGGAACAGAATGGGTAATGAAAAAGCAGAATGAAATTGAATATGAATATGAATGGTTGAAATACATGCAGATCTCTGACCTTTTTAGGTCAGACAAAAGAAATTATGGTTTTAGAGAGGAAAAAAATGAAATGGAAAAGGTATGGGAGAGTGGAGGGGGAAAAGATATCTCTAAAATGTATAAAGTGTTGTTAAAATGGTATACAGAAGATGAGACTGTGAAAGAGCAAATGTTAAAATGGGCAATAAATATGAACAAGGAAATTGACATAGAAACCTGGGAATATTTGTGGAAAAATGCTATTAAGATATCACCCTGTACCAATGTTAGAGAGAATTGTTACAAAATGATGTATAGGTGGTATATGACCCCAAAGAAAATTGCAAATATGAACCAGAATATGTCAAATAAATGTTGGAAATGTAAAAAACATGAGGGCTCATTTTACCATATGTGGTGGACTTGTGAAAAAGCTACACTCTTTTGGACAAAAGTCCACAAAGAAATGCAAAAAATACTTAAGTGCTCTTTCAAGAAAGCGCCTGAAATTCTGCTTTTGGGACTAAAAATGGAAGAAGTTAACTCGACTAAAAGGACTTTATTCTGGTACCTTATTACAACAGCGAGGATGATTTATGCACAATTTTGGAAGACTGAGAAAGTACCAGAAATCGAAGACTGGATACAAAAAGTTCTGTTCATGGCAGAAATGGATAAAATTACAAAGAAGTTGAATAATCAAGAAGACAACGTGTTTTTTCAAGAATGGAATGACTTTAAAATATATCTGGAAAAGAACTGGGATGTAAAACAAAACTTAATATGTTTAGATCAATATTAAGTCAAATGATGTTATCTTGAGGTTGGATGATAACAAATGATGTGTTAATGATATAATGAAATTTGTAAGAAGGGGGAGAAGCATTGCGGGAAGCCATTGGAGGGAGGGGAGGAAGGGAATGAGGTAAACAATGGATTGAATGATTTAATCTTATATGTTATGTTCCTAAGAAAATAAAAATTTGTTTACCAAAAAAAAAGGAGAGCAATGCCGCCTTTTATCCAGGGCTCACTGTCTATACAGGCCAGCTTATACTCCCCTTTATTGCAGAGAGGATGCAACCGGGTGGTGATGCCCACCTGCAACCCCTCTGCCAAGGTCCTGACCTGTGGAAGAACAGGCATCTCCTCAGGGCCCAGCTCCAGTGCAGAAGGCAATGTCCAGTCCAGCCCTTGAATCAGGGGATTGACTTGCCCCAGGCCGGTCATATGGGTGCACAGCACGTTAGTGGTGACCTGGAAGGGCTTGAGGACATGCACCATTTGGGAGAGGATCAACCAGTCATTGGAGCTGATGCTGAGCTCCCCTTCCCAATGCAGGATGTCATGGAGGAGATGACATCCTGTGTGGCACTCTTCTGCTCCACCAAACATGCAATCAGGGCATAGGTGGCATTCTTCATTCCCCTCCCCCTGCCTCTCATGCAGCAGATGGACAGACTTGCACCAGAAGTGGGCAGCGAGGCACCGCAGGCCTCAACCAAGGACTGCATCTCAAGGGAGGCGGCATTGCAGGAGGCCTTGAAAGTGCTCCTCAAGGCTCCAGAACATCCTTCACCACCAGCTGAAGCATGTGCACCAGGCAGATGATGCCCTTGAGGCTCACATGCTTCACCTATGCCAGCATGTTGGTGCCGGCATCCATGACCATGTAGCCACAGACAAGGTTGTTGCTGCCTACCCCCTCCCTCAGGCTTCTCTGTATCACACAGTGGCAAGGTTTTGTGTTATGTGGTCTGCATCCATCCCCTGCGCATGGAGCAGAACCACTTTGTAACCCGGTGGCAGGACTGTTCCCTCCTGGGGCTGGGCCATGCCCCGACAGTCCTGTTGGCTGCTCCAGAAGTCTGCCATGAAGTGCACGGTCCTGCCTTGCACTCTGGAGACCTGAGCCTTGACCATACTCTTGCAGCCGGCGAAAGGCTACATCCTCCATTTAGGAGAAGGGCTGGCTATCCACAACAGTCATCCCCCCAATGACACGGTGAGTGACTGCTTCCTGGGCCCTCCACGTAGCCTTTTGACCTCTTGGAGGGTGGCCCACCTTGATGTCCCACCCACGGCAGCCTGAATGCGGGGAGCCTTTCTTGGAGGTCCTCCTGCTCCTGCAAAGAGCTTTTTCAAAATCCTAACTGCACTGAAACTGGAAGAAAAAAAATATTTACCAGTTTCTGTAAACTGTACTTAAGGACCTTAATGGCAAGAATTTAAACAAGTGAGGGAGCTGACTCATGCTTCTGTCCCGGGATTTCTGTCAGACATTTTCCTGAGCATCTTGCTGTCAAGCAGCAGCGATTACAGAAACGGGCATTTACTGCCCTGTCATCTGGGCCAAACTTAAAAAGCGAGCCTGCAGATAAAAAAAATCTTTTGTTGTTGCGGTTTCTCCTGCCTCATTAGCCTCAGGTTCGTATTTGGTCCCAAATACATTTTGTCAGTGAAAAAAGGCCACAATCCAAAATAATTCCCCCAAACCTTGTCGTTAATATCTGCCACATACATACCTTTAGGAGAATTTCTAAAGCAGTTTTCAGCATGGCCTGGCGAGGGGCAAAGAAAGAAAAGTGTTGTAAAATGAAGTGTCGAAAGAAAAGAAAAAAGCAGCCCAAGAGCTGTCTTGACCTGGTGGGCTCAAGCTATTCTCATCTTGTCAGACCTTGGAAGCTTAAGCAGGGTCGGGCCTGGCTACTATTTGGACGGGAGACCACCAAGGAACTCCAGGGTTGCTTCACAAAGGCAGGCAATGGCAAACCACCTCTGAACATCTCTTACATTGAAAACGGTACAGAGTCACCATAAGACAGCTGCGACTTGACCGCACTTTCCACCACCAAGAGCAATTGACTTCGTAGGAGTGTTGCTACCATTTGTAGTCCAAAGAGCTGGTGGACGTCAGGCCCGTCCTCCAGTTGTATTGGAGGGAAGGGGTTTTGTGCCTAGATAAGGATGCCCTTTAAAAACCAGCAATGCAATGGGTGTGGAAACATTTGTTTACGCTCTTTGCTTCCATTATGGCCAAAGTGGCACCAAAGGACCAGCCTGCCTGTCCCTTTGACTTCAGTAGCTGAATAATCTTCAGTGAAAAGACTTCTGTTTTGTGAGCTGGGCTTTCCATTATTTTCGGTCCTAATCCCAATGTGTGGTTGAACTGCAGCCCCAGATGTTCTTCAAAAATTAACAGTATGCAAATTGTTCATTTTAAAGTTCATCTTAAAAACATTCCTCTCGAACTGTAGGAAACCTTCCAATCCCACATCACAGAGAAACAATACAAGCAACACAAAAGAGGGACAATGTCTCAGTGGATGACAAACTAACACATGAATTTTTATGTGATTTACAGGGCAATCTTAGGCATTGAAAGCAAGGGGCTCAGTTTAGAGTAATTCTGCATAGGATTGCACTGAAAATGAATGATCCTCACATGTAAGTTAGGCTAGATCTGACAATGGCTCAATCCTCAGTCGAATCTGCATTTGTCTTTCCCACCAGTGTCCCAGCCTTCTGACTCTGTCTTCAAAAATGTTGTCTACATTTGGTGTCGTTTTCACACCTCAACAGTGCTAGCATACTTTTGCACATCCACATATGTTTATTGCCCTTTCATGGTGGCTCCACTGTCACTGCACCTCTGCACTGCTTTAAAAGAATCTTCTCCAAACAACATTCAAACAAGCATAGAGAAAGACGGCTTCACAGCAGCACGAAACTGATTTTAAAATGCAAATGCAGAATCGACCCTCATCTAAAATGGCCAGATGGGTTTTTTAATCCATGCTAATGTCTTGACAGATGTTCTCCATTATAGTTCTGGAAGACCCCGCTGCTTTGAATGTCTTTCAGTCACTGATCCATGGATGCCTATGGGATATCAGTTACATGCTTGCATGTGAGCAAGCGACCTGTGAACTGGGAAAGTACAAATGTGTCTCCATGTGGGGTGAGATGCATGTATTTGTTAAAGGGCTGCTAAGGAGTTGCTAAAAGAATGTAGCATTTTGTGCTGCATTTAATGGAAACACAGAGTGAGAAACACAATAAGTAAGAGTTACAGAGTGGGAATTGCAGACTTTGGAGCAGCTCATTTTCAGGATGCTTTGCCGGCTTCACGCAGGCCTCTACCTCCTTCTTGCCTCCAGTGCAGACTTGAGTTAATCAAAGGAGCATTGAAGAGAATCTTTCAGGTACTGCTTGCAATATGGGTAAATGCACCCTCATGGATCCTTCAGCTGGACACACTTAAGTTGTAATTAATGTAAGAAAACTGACTTCCATTCTCTGATTAGTCTGCAGGTTTCATAAATGCATTCAGTGACAACCTCAAATCTCTTTCTGTTGGAGGCACCACAAAATGCCAGCCTCCAGGTGGGACCTGGGGATCCCCTGAAATTCCAACTCATCTCCAGGCTACAGAAGTCAGTTCCCCCGGAGAAAGTGGATGCTTTGGAGGGTGGACTCTGCGGCATTGTTCCCCACTCCAGTCCCTGTCCTCCCAGGCTCAATATCCAAATCTCCAGGAGTTTCCCAGGCTAGATCTGACAGCCCTACCTAGGGCTGCCAAGTCCCCCCGGGGGCGGGGAAACCCCCACCCCAGAGGCCCGTTCCCCACCGCTGTCGGATCGGGCCCCGGGGGGAACCCCACCCCGGTGTGCGCGTCACCAGGAAGTGACGTTATGACGCTGGGCACGCTGGGGGCGGGGCCACTCCTGGTGACGTGCGTGCGGCGTGCATAGGACACCAGGCGGGAGTCCCCCGCTCCCGAAGATTTTCAACTTGGCAACCCTAGCCCTACCACAAAGTGGCAGACCCCTTTCCTTCAGCAAATTCTTGATGCATTGAGGAGAACTCAAATACAGGAAGAGCAGAATGGGAAAGATAAACCTACCTGCTGCCCATAGGAAGCTGCCTGCTATTGAGTTAGCCCATTGGTCTGTCTAGCTCAGTATTGTCTACTCTCACACCAGCTCTCCAAGGTCTGGGGTCAGAAAATGGTCTTTCCCCACAGCTGCTACCTAAAAGCTTTTGACTTGGTGATGCCAAGGACTGAACTTGGGATATTCTGCATACAAAACTGGTACCCCACTGCAGGTCCCAAGTTCTCTGGAACATGCAGAGAACTTGGGAGAGGGAGAGATCAGGTATGGCAGAGACACCCAGAAGCAGGAATAAAAATTATCTCTGCTTCTAAGTGTTTCCAAAACCAGAGGTGCAACAAAACATGGGGAAGGGGGGTAATTGCAGTGGGTAGTTTCATTACAAATAATGGCCACCCACCAAAGCCAGCCATATTTATAAGCTACTGCTATAGAAATCCTAGAGAGCAAATTCTAACTCAGAAGCTTTAATGGCTGACACTTTTACCGTTGGGTCCAGTCCTGATAACAGTCTAAATTACTTCTTAATCATAGTTGTAATGATACAACAATTCCTGTGCTATATTTACCTTAGCACAGATTAGTTAAAGTAACCAGTACTTAGCACCAATGGCCACAACGAAGGATCTTTCTTTGTACTCTGATCCTAGCCATGTTTTCCTGGAAGTAAAAGTAATAGCACTAATTCCTAGGTTCAAAAAACATGCTGTAGTGAGACAGAGCAAAAGCATAATATTCTTCTGCAGAATTCATAAACAAAATGAGTTCAAAGTCCCCATAGTTAACATCTGTTGTTCTGCAGTCTGAAAAAGGGCTTTCTTGGTTGTGGCACCACTGCTGAGGAATTTCCTCCCCAGGGGAAAACATTTGCAATTTTATTTTTGGGCTTTGCTATTTGGGACTTTATTTTATTTTAGGTTTTTATTGAACTATTATTATAAGCCTCCTTGAACCACAAGGAAAGGCAGGATATAGATGTTTTAGTGAATAAATAAAATAAATACCTGTCCACCCCCCTTTATCTTAGTCTTCCAGCTGCAGGTGAAGACCTTTGTGTGAGGTTAACAGCCCTTAGTGACCCTCTTTTCTATTTATGTTTTAAATTGTTGGTCTATATATAATCTATGTATTTTTTAAAGTTGTTTTTAAATGTTTTTTTAACTGCCACCTTGAGAAGAGCCCAAATTGGGTGGAATGGTAGGATTCAAATGTTTTAAATAAAATGAAATAATTGCAACAGGGCAGGTGTTATTAAAGCGTGCTGTGTGAATTGTACTATATACCTCTAGTATATTTCATTGTATTATACTACCTAGCCAAGGTGCTGGCTTCAGCTATATGTCCCTTTGCCTCCTGTTCAAAGGCAGCATAGCTTCCTTACAGTCTGTGCGGAGCTCTAGAAAGGCTACCGCAAGGAGCCATTAGTGGAAATGATTTGCTGTCACCATCCCTTGGGCATTTCCAAGTTCCAAAGTGCCTTTTATACAACAATAATTCTGTAGGAACTGAGGTCACCAGAACTTTATTTTGACTCTTGCAAAACACACACAAGAATACTCCGAACATGCTGTCCTGGCAGAGTGGCTTTTCCCTCACATACCCCAAATCAGTTGTGTTTAAATGCTCAAGGAAGAAACGCAGCACCAACCGAAAATAATTGCAGTAATACTGTTGCAAAGGGTTGCCCAGGTTTGCTTCCTGACATTTTTTGACTTTCACCAGAGACGTATGATCCGTCCTCTCCCTCCTCCCTCCTCCCCCCAACCTCTCCAGCTTCTGCAAGATATTTTCATTGAGCTCGTTTGTCTTTGTGTCCCTTCCATTCACTAGCAGGGAACTGCTGCCGAGGCCATCGCTCCCCAGCAAACACAGCTGATTAACTTCTCTCTCGTGTGAGAAAGGACCACATGAGCCCCCCTCCCGCCTCAAACAGTAAGGTTAGCCAAAGTACATATTAGCTGCTATAAATAACAGTCCTTTCATAATATATAAACATGTGTCATCCATGGGCTCTCTATCGTCTTGAGCAATGGAAAGTGAACAGGCAGCCATTTTGTAGTCTTTCCTTTGTAGGGCTTTTGTTCTTGCACCACACACAAGGTAACAACATAATCATTAATCTGCAGAGCAGCTAGAGATGCTCAATGGGCAGCAAAACACGGCAGCCACTCATTCAGTCATCACTTAGAACTTCCAAATCCCATTCTGACCCACTGGAGGAGGGCCAGAACAGCCTCTGCCAGCAGGCCTGTCGCCAGGAGTTTTTTTTTTTCAAAGGGCATTTAATTTTTAAGGGGGCAGTTAAATTACAGTTAATTAAATTAATATGAATACCTGTCTTTAAAGGGGGAGGCTCCAAGCCTGTTTCTAGCCCTTCTTTTCAAGGGAGAGGGCAGCAAGCTCATCAGTTCCTAGGAAAAGACCGTTCAGAGAGCATTTAATTGTCTTCAGAAGGCATTTAAATGCCTTTTGAGTTCCCTTCCACAAAGGAAAAAAGCTTAGAAGGGCACTAAAGGGTAGCACATTCAATACATCTCTAACAATTCCCCTTTCTGCTAGCCCAGTCCTGATGTATACCACCTAGGTCATGGTGAGTCTTTCAAAAGCATTCCCATGAGCCTTTGGGAAACATGCAAATTAATTGCATGACCTAGGTGGCATACAGCAGGACTGGGCTAGCAGAAAGGGGGATTGTTGGAGATGTAATGAATGTGCTACTCTTGAGTGCCCTTCTACGCTTTCTTTCCCTGTAGAAGGGAACTCAAAAGGCATTTAAATGCCTTCTGAAGGCAATTAAATGCTGCCTGAATAATTTGTTCCCTGGGTCCCATGATGCCCCCCCCAAATTCCACAAGAGGGAGAGGGAAGCCTGAGGGCAAGTTGCAGTGCTCTCACCCTGGCCGCTGCCAGCAGCAGGCAGAGTGTATGTTTGGGCGGTCTCTCCTCAAAAATAACATTTCTGGGGTGGGGCTTTTAATTAAGGGGGCAGGGCCCCAAAATGCCCCAATGTAGCTACAGGCCTGTCTACCAGGGTCTTTCAATGAATGTTGAGCCACCTTGGCATCAGTTCAGGAGAGCAGAGAGTCATTCTGTCCAGGAAAAGGAAAGCCACATTTCCTCTGAGCCATCTGTGTGCATTTGTTGCTGGGGGGAAAAACAGTTCAGCCATCTTCTTCTGCATGGGTAGAATTCATTACTTACTACAAGGTCAGCTCAAGGTTATAGAACTATAGGCCTGGTAAGGAACTGCAGGTCTGGGGAAATGATGCCGGAATGGATCCAATGCCAGATCACTGAACCTCCCATGCTTCCACAATGAGCTTTTTAATCTATTCATTCTTCTTCTTTTGGGGTTTTTTTTTTTTTGTATTTTTCATAAATAGATATAAGGGATATCCAAGTCTTTTTGTCCTAGGAGAACCATGCAACTACAGGTTCCTGTACAGAAATTTGTTCCTGAATATTTCAGCTTTTCCCATTTTAAAAAAAGTTAATAAAACTCATTTATAGCTCTTCTAACTGTAGAGAAAAGATTGGCCATAAAGTCTGATGATATATCTGAAGCCATAGGGAGAGGTGGCTCATCCACACTTCAGGGGCTTTGGTGCCTTAGGTGGGATCTTCTCTATCCTGCACATCGTTATGTATGGTAGGCCCTACTCCTCTGCAGGAGAGAAAGGCAACCCCCAGTGCATGAAGTAAACAGCAGCATGTCAGGCCACTTTGGCATGGAGGCCTGGTTTCCACCCAGAGGACTTAGCTTAGCCCTAAAATTAGCCAATGGACTGGGCCAAGCACAACCTTGATCTTCACCTTCCCCCCACCCCCCACATACACAAATTTATGTGCTGCTGCACCAACATCTTCACATACTGACTTTATGGGGTGTGTTTTTTAAATACTTGGGTCAAAAAATACCCCTCTTCTAAAGTAGACTGCATATCTGTTTATTTATTTAATCTCAGAGTCATCTAGGCAAAATTCTTACCAAAGCAGGAACTACAGCTATAATATCCCTGACAAGTAGGCATCCAGTCAATACTTAAAAACCTCCAACAACAAAGCATCCACCACCTCACAAGGAAGACTGTTCCAGTATTGAATACACTTCACTGTCAGGAAATTCATCATCAAATTTAGACAAAACCATCTTTTCTGTACTTTATATCCATTAGTCTGAATCCTGACATATCCACCCTATTGTTGTGGGTCAGCCGGGGCTCAGCAACAACTCCTCAGAAGAAGAGGAGCCCTATGTAGCCAACTCTGAGTCAGCAGAAACCAGCAAGCAGGAAGATAGAACTTCAGGCTTGTGAGACTCACAGCCAACAGCTGGTGTAGAGCCACCCACATCCTCCAGCCCTGATTCGTATTTTTCATAAATAGATATAAGGGATATCCAAGTCTTTTTGTCCTAGGAGAACCATGCAACTACAGGTTCCTGTACAGAAATTTGTTCCTGAATATTTCAGCTTTTCCCATTTTAAAAAAAGTTAATAAAACTCATTTATAGCTCTTCTAACTGTAGAGAAAAGATTGGCCATAAAGTCTGATGATATATCTGAAGCCATAGGGAGAGGTGGCTCATCCACACTTCAGGGGCTTTGGTGCCTTAGGTGGGATCTTCTCTATCCTGCACATCGTTATGTATGGTAGGCCCTACTCCTCTGCAGGAGAGAAAGGCAACCCCCAGTGCATGAAGTAAACAGCAGCATGTCAGGCCACTTTGGCATGGAGGCCTGGTTTCCACCCAGAGGACTTAGATTAGCCCTAAAATTAGCCAATGGACTGGGCCAAGCACAACCTTGATCTTCATCTTCCCCCCCCCCCCCCCCCATCACCCAATTAATTTGCTCTGCCCCAACCTCTTC